>NW_024100605.1:600000-830000 GCF_016545835.1 Crotalus tigris | reverse complement strand
AGATGGATTCAGAGGATAAAGGTTATTTTATGAGTAAGCAATGATATTAGAATGAGAAGTAGAATATGATTGTGAAATAAACTAAGAACTTATTTGAATAAATAATAAGTGTATTTTAGACATGATAATTATTCTGTAATGGACTAAGGGAACCGTGGGTTATCCGAAACCTAAATACTATGGACATTAAGCCAACTGGAATACTGTAATTGAAATCAGATAAAAGTTAAAAACAGGATCTGGAGACATATAAGTCAAAAGCTGTTGATAAGTTTTAAATGATTGAGTTATAACCAGCAATGTATCAATTTGAATTTGGCATAATAACTAAGGGAAACAGAGAGGAAATTCTTGATGATGTAAACTGACATATGTAGGGATAAGCTTATTACTGGACTATGTATCTTGCTTCCTTAATACCCAAAGCTTTGTAAAATTAATAAAACTTGTTTAAAAAGGAAGAAAGAAATTGCTATATAAATGCTACAGTATTATTTAAGTGGCTCATATTGTGAACGCCAAATGTATTATACAGTACTAACTCTAAAAATAGCATCAAAGCATAATTATTTTTGTAACATTCAAACCACTAATGCTTATATAGACCAGACACCTTCAATTTTCTTAATGGAGTAGATAATTATGGATTTTGTTGTTGTCTATAGCTCTCAGATTTCCTGCTGATTTCATCCAAGTACTAACCAAGTCTACTCTTTCAATCTTACATGCAAGAGCAAATGATACTATACAAGCCTAGATTCTTGTATGTAATAACTCATTTGTCACAATTGATTTGGACTGAACACATTATATACTGAAATTCAAGCCATATTGGAAAAAGACTTTTTGAAAACAAAAGTTCTGGCAATATGCCTTTTTTTGGCTCATGTCATGGATTCTGTAGTGCATATCACCAGGTCACAAATAAAAAATATTATTTTCTCTTAGTCAGCTTTTAACTGGCATTCAAGCTATTTCAGATTGATAAGAAAAAAGATTATTTCACCAACAATACCACATTTGACTGGACTATTTTCACAACATTCTGTATGCAATTTTATGCCAAAAATAATAAGCCAGTAACACATTTCAATAATATACACATCACATTTTAAAAGAAAAGGGGGTGTTCACAAACACAAGCATAATCATACAGTGTAAAGATAATCACATAGTGCATAAACAGGCCAATTTTTTTTCACAGCCAATAAATTTAAATTCTGAATTCCCCCCTTATTTGTTTCAGATCAGTTTGGGCAAGGAACAGATATTTATATTCACTCTTTTGCTAAATATTTAATATACTGGATACAGCTCAGAGCAAGGATAGTTATCATCAAATATCCTTGGGATAAATAGTGTAAGTTGCAGAAAGGGTGGAAAAAATGCCAGAAAATAATTTCAATTCCAAATTCCTGACTTTACTGTAACTTGCGTGAAATCCTAAATAACAGAAATGTACAAATCTTGAGATTGTTTGATGTAGTGTTTTAGGCACTAGGTTAGAAACCAGGAGATGGTAAGTTCTAGTCCTGCCTCAGATATCAAGCCAATTGGGGGACCTTGAACAAACCAGTAACTCCCTCTCAGCCCTAGGAAGGAGACAAGGGCAAACCTAAAATTTTTGCCAAGAAAACTGCAATGACTTGAACAGGTAGTCATTAGGAATTAAGAAACAAAACACAGCTTGTATAAAAACTGTAGCAATTTAGGGCTAAATGTGACACTAATTCATGTGAGAAAATTCCAATGTTCAGGGCAAATCTCAGAGCTTGCTATTATGAATTGTTAGGTTTGGCATAAAATGCATGCTCTTGTAGCTTCATAGCATCAGGTTTGCATCATACTAATTCTAGAATAACTTTTTCTCTGAACAGTGGATAGCAAAATTTCTGCCTTAACCAGTTATAAGCATGTACTTTTAAGTAGTGCAAACTGACCATTATTTATTTAGAAAAAAGTGTCATTTGTCTCGATATTTGTACAGGTCGTCCTCTGTTAATGATGGCAATCGAGATTGGAATTTACATTGCTAAGCAAAGTAGTTGCAAAGCAGGATATCATGTGAAGATATCATATGTATGTGCGACTTATTGATGGCAGTTGCTATTAAGTAAATCCCTCGCCATCGTTAACAATGACATCATGAGGTCACCATTTACAACCTCCTGCCAGCTTCCCCATTGATTTTGTTTGTGGGATGCTGGCCGGGAAGATTGCAAAGGGTGATTGTGTGCTTGTGGGATATTGTGGCATTGTAACTGCACAGCAGACAAAGAACAATCACTGGGCAACGACTACCTGTACCAGGAGAGAATAGGGTGCTCTCAGATGCAACTTCTCTAGAGATAAATTACATCAATAGTTCTGCCAACATAACTTGAACAGATTCTTCCAGATGTGCATTTATATCATGTTTCCAAAATCACTCTGCCATTTGCTGCCAAGCAAACGGGCTGATCCTTAATGCAACCAGAGCAATGCATAAAGTACAGTAGTGTAATTCTTGAACCACAGCAGTGCAGTGTCTGGCATCACTACTCAACTAGTTGTCCTCCAGATGGTGATTACATGGCTAGACATTCTGGGGATTATACACTCATTTTAATGGGAAGACGGCACATTGTGGAAGGTTGTGCTGGAGTAATGTTGTAAATCTTATACCATACCATATACCACTGGCCTACACATTACTGTAGGTTCTTCTTGGCAGCACAATTATGGTGTAGTTACAAAATGTTAAGGTTAGCAAAAAGATTTACTCACAAATTAAAAACTGTTTTTACTATACCCAAATTCCACCCCAAACAATATGAATGTATATACAGTTTGCAAAATTAATAATCCTTTTGGGGTTTATTTTGTCCATGCTAATTGCTTTTTTCTGGCAAATAATGATATTGGTAGGACTAAAAACAACTGGTAATAATGAAAATTACAACTGTAGAGGAAAAAAGATACAACTGGAAGTGAAGATAACTATGGTCAGAAACTCAACAATTGCATGTGGTTACAGAAGGCTTAACAGGAATAATTTTCCATTGCACAAGAACTCCCCTATTCAACAGAGAGTCCAATTTGTGCTATTTGTGTCACTCCCAAATTGATAAGTTGAAAAATTGCTTATAAACATGTATCCAGTAAGTGGTTTGGAAACTCAGAAAGAAGGAGATGAAATTGGAATTGGTATCCTACCTGATGATTCTGTGCAAAATTCTACACATAGAATGGCAAAGACAAATAGCCCTGATTACATGCCTTATTAAAAATAATGCCTAAATAAAAATAATGAGGTTAAGTTTAAATAAATGGTTAATTTTACAGCATTGATTATGTTACTTTTCATTCTAGCTCTAAAAAACAGAAAGTTCTTTAAAAAAAAACCTATACAAATACTTAAAATCTCAGGATATGAGCTAAACAAGCCCAAGAACAAAAAAAAAAAGTCCACTGGTCAGAGTTTAAAACTATGTTTATAATTTCCTATTTATTGGCATTAATGTATTTCTAAACTTAAAAACCCTTCTGGTAAGTTATCAATTTTTATGACAAAATTTTGCACAACACACAAATATTTACAACATGTACATTTTCTTTTTCAGTCTTTTTACACTGGATCTCAAAAGACAAACATTTTATAGATTACCACAGAACAAAAGCTGTGACTTAGGCTTTTCTTTTAAATTTCATAAAACTATCATAAGTTAAAGTGAATAGGTTTCTTTAAATTCCTTGTAGCATTTTTTTTACAAGTGCAACAGAAAACTATGAGGATCCAATTAGAATGGCTGCAATTAATTGGATAAATGTTGCCTGTTGTAATCATTGTTTCACAGCAAGTTCTTGAAAAAATAAGCACCAATCATTCTTGCAAAGAACAATTTTATCTAAAAGTATTGAAAAAGTGTTAAATACAAGGTGTTTTAATTTACATAACAAGAAATAAATACACCATCCAAACTTGTATTCTGCATACTGCTACTCTTGTACATATAATGTACTAAAAGTCAGCAAACTGTCAACACCTTTTTTTTTAAAGAAATCAATTTGACTTCAAACCAACGGTTTGCTACTATAACAAAGGCCACAAACAGTACGTCTGGGGACAGCATACAGTGTTAAAACTGACAAACTTCAGAGGGGAAAACATCTAGCAATTAAACGGAAAAGCTGTATTTCATTGCTGGTGATATTAACATACTAGGAAACCTTAATAGGCCGCTACTATGATTTCTTTTAGATTATTTAGTCAGATGTAAGAGCAAAATAATGCTCTCACAGATTAAAAATTGTTTAGCCACATTATTGTGATTTAATTATCCTTCATGGAAAAATCTGATGGCATTTTTGTAATTATGCTTGAGCCTTTATTTTACAACAGAGCACTTTTCTCTAACTCAGAATTGCACATAAGAAGGCTATTAAAAAGTACAATAAAAATCTGCACAACTTGACTTAAGGAGTCAATATGCTGTACACTTTCTACAATATTATGTTGATATAAGTGAACAAACAATAAAGAAGTGCTTCCGCTAACATTTTGAGAAAGTTCATCAATTGAAGAATAATTGTCTGGAATTTCGTTTTTTTAAAAAATGGATATCCTCAGTTTAAGACCTGTAAGCTTATGCATTGAGCCTTAAAGACTGATCTTCTCTTCTCCTGGAAGAAATGTCAATGTCTATTGAATCCTTTCCAACTATAAGCCTTAAACGCTTAGCTGGAGGCAGAGGAATAAAATCATCCTCAAAATCATCCTCATATTCGTCCTCCTCCTCTTCCTCCTCCTCTTCTGCAGATGAAGAATCATCAATAGTTTCTTCTTCATATTGACTATAATCGTCCACTTCCATCCGTGACTCTAGTAGTGAAAGAGGATCACTGCAACACATTCCGTTCTCATGAAGGTCATCCGAGTAAGTTCCCCTATTTTCTTCTTCTCGTTTTAGCTGTATTTTTAATTTTGTTGAACTACTACTTGATCCTGAGTTAAACCCATTATTAAGCTTTGCTACATATAAATTATTATCTTTCTCGTGGTCTTTACTTAATTTGATGCTTATTTTTGAAGAATTCATTCCATCATTTTCTTGGTCATTAGTCTTACTGTTGCTATCATGCCGCCTTCGCAGAGTAAGTTTGGGAATCCCAGAGCTGTTTTCAAGAATGAGTTGTGCATCATACCTTGTGATTCGCCTTTTCTTTTTACTTTTTGCAGTTCTAAAGCGCTCTTTGACTTTGAAAGTGTCAGAAGTTACAATGGAACAGCCACCAGATGCAGGAATACAGTCTTTATACCCGATGGCAGAATCCATCACGCTGTTTATCTCTCCTAGATCAGAATGTGAACTAATCAAATCTGGCAATTTATCTTTGCCAGTCAGTGTATGTGCACAATCCGTTTCCTCCATTTTTGCCGATGGCTTCACCAGTCTCCCTTGTCGAGATTTCTTTTTGGCCACAATTCTTTCACTCTTCTGATACCTCCCCTCCGTCTTCTGCGTTGCTATAAGAGATTGCTCACTCTCCAAAATCACATGAGACTGCTGTTCCAAGCTATTGGCTTGCAAGCCTGTCAAACTGTTTTTGTAGCTATTTAGCATATTTGGTTCAAGCTTTAAATCGGAGGTCTCTTTCAGATTCGTTCGTGTTCTCATTGACCTCCGTGTTATGTATGTACAGGGTGATATTTCCCCAGGTTCATGAGCACCTTTCACTGAATTTAATTTATATTCTCGCGCTGCGTGCCTTGTTAAACAGCCACTAGACATTGCAACTTTCACTGGTCCCTCTGTTTCTTTTTCCTTCTTAATGGGCAAATTTTTATATAGAACTATTTTGGGTTCTTTAAGAACCAAATTCCCCATTTCGAGTTTCCTAGATGCATTTTTTTGTTCTGGCCTTTTGTACTGATTTCGCAACTTTATCTTTGAAAGTAAAGGCTTTGCAGGCTTTTTCAGTCTCTTTGGTACCCTGGAATTATCTAAATGAGTTAGTCTGGATGAGGTAGAATTTGATGAAGTTGGAATTCTTGAAATAGACTGCCTGGTTAATGTTCTATTCTTGCTGTTCTTTTTCACACCAATTGATGATTTCCGGGTAGCTGTAGGATTAAACAAAATAAATGTTAAAAAAGTTCATTCTGCCTTCAAATTGATATCAAAATGTGCAGAAATAATGTTTTTGCTTATTGCAGTGCTATATCCTACATAAAAAATAAAGGCTTGATTAATGGTTTTGAAGGTATAATAAATTTAACAAGGAAAAATTTCTATATTTATTCACTAATCTAAACTTTTGTAATTCAGGCACTTAAAATAATGCACTGAATATGAATACCCTGTACAGACTATACCAACACTGCAGCAATATATGCAGTTAACTAACCTTTCCTGGGGCAATTTTCCAGAAATATGTGGCTTCAGAACTCCCATCTTACCACGATGAAATCAGAATTATGCCTATTGGACTTTGTGAATGTGGTATTAGAAAGGAAATATGAAAATAAATTAATATTGTATGGTAACTGCTGCAAGATTATTGTATGCCAAAATTGGAAAGTAATGAAATACCTATAGTGGAAGAATAGATTATAAAATTAACTGAACTTGCAAAAATGGCAAAGGTGACCAGTCTGATCAGGGAAAAAATGACAAAGATTTTTTTTTTTTGAAAAATTGGATTAAAAGGATGGGGATAAGATTAATTATTGTTTGATAGAAAGAAGGGTAGAAGGCATCAAAGTAATCTTTTTTCATTCCTTTCTTTTTCATCTTTCTTTGTATATTTTTACTATATGAAAAAACTGTAGTAAAAATATTTTTAAGACATTAGCTGTTAACCTCATTATTATAGAAATGAATGGGAAGTCACTTATTTAGTGCTTGACTCAATACATTTTGATTTAATTTCATATTTTTAATATATTACAAGGATAATGCCGTTTAAAAATGTAAAAGTACTTGAATATCAAGTATATATCGATAAATTGGAATTTATTACTAAATGAAGAAATCATAGGTTTATCAAGAACAAGATGCAGCAAAAACTGTCAAATGTTAAAAAGAGAGTATGGCTCCAGAGTTACTACACTGGATTAATGAAATGGTTCACTTTATGTTTATAAACTTGCACTCTATCAATGTAATAGAAAAACCAATCAGTATTACCCAATTTGAATATTTAATAATATGTTTAAAACCTGGATAGGTTTCTCTATTTGGAAGCAAATTAAGAATATGGCTGGAGTTAGATACAGGTTCAAACTGTTCTATGGTGATCTGGGCAACAAAGTGCAGTTACTTCTATCTTAGTGAGCCTGCAGAATGTCAGCCACTATTTAGGGTATCCTGAACCTTATAGAACAAACTAGTATGAATTATGGTTATCTAGCATAGCATTTAATAGATTAAATTACTTGTGTTCACTCTGAGTTGGAGGCCCGAGAGAAGAAAGCTACTGAGATGATTTAGGTAATGCCCTATGACATTACATGCCAGAGGCGGCACTTGGAGCCCTCTCTGTGGGCACATGTGCTATTGCCCCAGTGTCGCCTCCCCCGTGATCCCCCCTCACCAGCAGTCCCCCTGGAGGAGAGTTGCCCCCGAGCGTGGCCCATGTGGAGCAGCACAGCCAAGAACATGGCAGCCAGGCAGCATAGACAAGAATCTGTCCTCATGCCCATCATGCAGTTGATGCTGCGGGGTGCGGGCAGAGGGCGTGGCCGCCATGGCACTGCTGGGCTGCTTGGGCGATCTGCAGCAGGCCCTGGAGGCGATGAGTGGCCCTGCAGGGAGGCGGGGTGGGGGCGGGGCAGGGGGGTGGAGCGGGGCAGGGCCAGTTTTTGGGCACTTGGTCTCTAAAAGGTTCGCCATCACTGTCCTATGATATTATACTGAAAGGTTTTTACATCTGTGCATCTTGAAGATGTGGATAGAATTCTCTTGGTAATGTTACCTGCATGTCAGTCTTTCAAGGTAGATCAGGAAACATACTCAACAGGAAGACTAGAAATATATTACACTGAGATAGGTTATAGTAATAGAATATTGCCTTTGCTTCTCCTCTCCACCCTCTTATAAATAGTGAATTGGAGAGGAGTCATCCTGAATTATTTTTGCAAGATGCTTCTTAATTAATGCTTGTCCTCTTTATTTATATAGCAACTTCTGAATATTTGCTGCAACTTCTGAATATTTGCTTCAAGCAGAAACACTTTCTTGATGAAAGGGGAGAATCCTACAGCCTTGGAAGGGATGCTGATCTGCTCATTCCTTAAGAAGTTCAACCTGGATTCAATAGAATGGAGCTAAATAACTTAACATCCATTTCCAGCCTCTCTTTCTGAGTTTTAAAGTGCTTCAACTCCTTTCTGAAAGAGCAGCCTAATCAGTGGCAGTAAGAGGATAAATGATGGTCTACATGCACTCCATTATGGAATGTCCCAGGGCTCAGTCCTTCTATACAATGTTTACATGAAACTTCTAGATATTATTAGTCAATTCTGAGTGAAGTACACTCAATATGCTCATGATCAGTGCTTTTTTTGTAAAAAAAAAAAAAGGTGTCAGAACTCACACGTCATACAACCCGCCTTGCCTACCCTACAAGCTTCCATCCAAAAAAGGTGCTGGAACTCCGTTCTGGGCGTTCTACGAGAAAAGAAGCCCTGCTCATGATACTCAGTGGTACAGCTCTGTTTTGGGCACTAAGGGAGATGCAGTGAAGTTCTGATGTTTGCCAAAGCGAGGGAAAAAGAGGCTGAGATTCAATGCAAACAAGATGGATAGCTGTTAATTTAAATATCTGATTCCAAGATTGAAGCAAACCTGATTTTGATGGGAATTGTGCTCACAACCTCAAAGACTCTTACTCATTCCTTATTATATTGTTAAGTTATTATAATTTGCTGGGAATGGGCTGCCCCTAATCACCTGTAAACTTTAGTTAGTTCAGAATTCAGTGTTTCCTAGGAAGCCGTGATCTTCCACATTATAGCTTTTCTGCAGGTGCTGCCCTGGACACCATCTGTTTCCAAGTGCAATTTAATGTGTTGGTCACCTTGTTTCAGGACCTAAGTATCTAAGAGATGGTATTTCTATTTCTGTCCAACCCAGACAGCCAGGGAACACTTGCTAAGTGTTTCTATATACCAGTGGTTCTCAACCTTTTTAATGCCGCGACTCCCAACCGGTCGTAAGTCGAGGACTACTCAACCGGTCGTAAGTTGAGGACTACTCAACTGGTGCAGCACCGTTTGCAGAATGGGACTTTTGGCGGGCTCAGCAGGGCAGAGACAGCCTGGACAATTCCTATTGGCTTTTGAAAGCCAATAGAATTAGACTCTATTCAAGAGAGTCTATTCTATTGGCTTTCAAAAGCCAATAGAATAAAAGGGAGTAGCACAGCTAAGGAAAAGGGGGAAAAATGGCGGACTGCATTGTTTGGCGATCCCCGTGAAATGGCCGTTCGACCCCAAATGGGGTCCCGACCCACAGGTTGAGAACCACTGCTATATACCAAGTGAAGTATTCTCTAAGGAAGCTCACTTCCTATGCAACAATTTCCCCTGAGGGAAATTTTACTCTTATGGCTTTCTGAAAATGATAAAAATCTGATTTTTCCAGAAAGCCTTCAAGAAGCATGGAGCCATTGAAACATAGATCAGCCATTGTATTAATAGAATCCGTAATTTATGATTGTATATTTTAATAATGCATTATTTATTGTTACTTTTACTATTTTTAATATCCAAAACACTAAATACTGAATTAATACAGAGGTAAATAACACAGATAATGTTTTTGTTCTTTCCTCTTTTCTCCTGTTCGCTTTTCTGATTTTTGTTTTTTTGTGTTCTTTACACAAAAAGGATATTAAATATACAAAAAATGAAAAAGTACAACCACTAGTTATTTCATTAGATTCTAAGCTACTGATTAATCCCAGAATTCACTATTCCAAATATCCTTTGCCATCATAAAGCTTACAATGTTTATTTTCCCTTTAGAAGATCTGTGAAGACTCTACCTCAATCCTGAATGAAAAAAAGGGAAACATCTTTTAAGCAAGTTATGTTCAGAATGCTTATATAAAATACATTTCAAAATATTCTTGCCACTTGCTTACTTGCATTAGCTTTTTCCTGAGTGGTATCTGCATCAGTGTTAGAGCTGACAGATTGACTGTCAGAATTTTTACTGCTATCACCCAATTTCTTAAGCCTGTTTAAACGTTTATCTGTTTCTCTGAGTCCATATTTGCTATTGATCACAGGAGTAGGTGCAGGCAGTCCCACTCTTGATTTAAAAGCACCAGTTCCACGTCTAGAAAAAAAAAGAAGAGTAACACATATTAATTATACTACACAAAACATTAATAAAATTAAAGCTAATTAAATAATATGAATTCTGGGTCTGTAGGTATTTTAAAGAAAATAATCTTTCATATAGTTAAAATTCTGCTATTATAATTTAAGGGAAGTTCATTAAAAAAATTAAAAAGATACTCTAATATTTCTCTTTCTTAGAAATCCATATATCAAGTGAAGTCTGCTTTTTCAATTTAATGAACTATATTTCATTAATAACATAAAATTAGAACCTACACTTTTTCTTAAATATGATGACGGTACAATATTAATTAATAGAACATGTGTTCTGTAGAATATATTTTTGTATTATTGCTTCAGGATACAGAGGATATAATCTGAAGATGCCTTTTACTGAATATATAGTAAAAAGGTATAGGATAAAGTAATTTTGGTGAAGCTGAATAACTATGAATCAAATAATCTAAATAACTGCCCAGCAACTTTAAGCTTAAGACAGAAATGAAAGTGTTAAATTAAATTAATATGAAGTTTGAAATTTAAATGTTCATGTATTTCTTTAGATGTCAAACAATATTTATTCACACAGAAAAAGAATAATTTGGACTGGTTACACTTTGGTAAACCATCTAATCTTAAAATAATACATCTGCATGCCAGAAATAATTAAGTGCATAATTGAACAAAATGAAAAAAAATTAAAGCATTAACACTTTCAATTTTTAAATATGCTCAAGCAAAAAAAGTAAAGATATGTAAAATATTCTGTGTACAAAGTGTTACATGCAGGTAACCAGCTGGCTTTCAACGGTCCATACCTGCACCAAAACATGCACCCTTTGGATATAAAAAAATCAAAAGTCTACTTAGTACTTTTTTCATGTAACTAATTTTACTAAAAGGCATGAGTAGCTCACCATCAAATGCATATATTAGTTGTTATTGCATTTAAGCTGTGATAAGGTGAGGGCGAGGGAAGGCTTAGGGTAAGACAAATTGGTTATGTAGATGCAAATTATATGTGAGACAGATTGTAAGCATCTTATCAAGTAACCATCCTAATGAGTTAAAAACCTATTGTGTTTCTTGAGACTTTTCCTAGATTGCCTAAAAACTTCTGATGTGAATTAAGCAATCTCTTGCTCAATGGTGCTGTTAAAGCTGTTTTTCTCAGCATATTATATATTACAGATAGTCTTCACTTAATGACCATTCTGCTTAGTGACCATCTGAAGTTAAAACGGTGCTGGAAAAGTAATTTTACAATTGGTCCTTGCATTTATAACCATTGCAGAATGCAAGCAGTTCCAATGGTAGTCAAGGAGGGAACACTTGAGCACTTAATCATTCCAAGGCTCATGAGGTTTAAAATTTATAAGGAAGGGCTAGAAGAAGTCATCCACCAATTAAGACGTGAGACTCAAGATTAATTTTATTCCAATTTGCCTTTGGTTTGGACTGGTATCATTAATAATAATGATGATGATGATGATATTGAAGGGATCTTAAAGGTCATCTAGCCCAACCCCCTGCTCAGGCAGGAAATCCTATACCATTTCAGACAAATGGCTGTCCAGTCTCTTCTTTAAAACTTCCAGTGTTGGAGCGTTCACCGCTTCTGGAGGTAGGTTGTTCCATTGATTAACTGTTCTAACTGTCAGGAAATTTCTCCTTAGTTCTAGGTTGCTTCTCCCTTTGATTAGTGTCCATCCGTTACTTCTTGTATGATTCTGTATGACCATTATAGTTAGACTCAGTGGTGGGATTCAAATATGTGAACAACCAGTTCTCTTTGAGGATGCTGCTTCCGGAAATCCGTTCTGGGCCTGGGCAAGAAAAAATTAGCTACTGGTTCTGCTGAAGTGGTGCGAACTGGCTGAATCCCACCACTGGTTAAACCTATTCTTTCACATTTTAATGGGTTTTCTTACATTTTTATTGAACTATGATGTAAGCTTCCAGGCTTTAATAGAATTGGGTATTCAATAAATAATATTAATAATAATATCAAGCAATACTAATAACTGGAGGAGGGATTGCTACAATGTTGCCTTAAGATTACAAACTGTACATTCCATTTTACCTTTCACATGTGTAACATTCACAATATTCATTATTTTCTCCAAAAAAGCCATCTCCATAATAGCAAGAAATTTCCTCCCCAGGTTCAATATCTCGCAAAGCTTTCACGCATGCTGTATCCCGGCCAGTTGAAACAAACTGTAGAGGATGAATGATTAAAATTTATTTTAATTTTTAAAAAGGGTTTTTTTAAAAAAAAAATGTAATTTCATTTTAAAATTCTGATTATGTAAAACATTGCACACCTACCTTACAGTTGGGTCTGCAATCTGAAAAAAGGTCCAAAAGATAAAATCAATTAACTGTTGATAAGACCTGAAACATGAATAATTACAGATACCTAAAATAAGGTTTCATACAGATTTTATAATCTATTGCAAACTTTAACTGAAATAGGCACAATACCAAAATTCGAAACATTTAGTAAATAATTCTAACTCCATTTCAAATAGTATTATTTTAGATCATTATAATTAAATTAGGCTATAAATAAAAATACATTAAAAAGGACTTGCAAATTCAACGTATTTTTTTTAAAAAAATGCGTTCTTACCATGATTAATGAAAGCAGCTGGACCGAGCCACAGTTGAGCACAGTTTTTCCGTGTTGAATACATGACGCTAAAGTCATTTTCTCCGTGTCTGAGCAGCATATTCTCTTCTAGTTCAGAGAGTTCAGCAATACAACCTACTAATAACTCTATCTTGTCATTTCGTTTCCTAGGAAACAAAGAAATATATTATTTTGTATAATTTTATTTCCATAATACAAAATGCCCCTTTGGAATCCCAGTCCACCAACCAGACTTTTTTTGTAGAATGTTGGCTTTCTTAATGAAAGGTTTAAAACAGTCCAATTTCTAGCAATAATTACTTCTTGAATTTGCTAAATTCAATAGTAATTCAGGTTGCAGAGGTTACAAGTGGTTCTACATAGATTTTGTTTGTTTGTTCAATTCAATTTTGGCACTGCCTGACTTCAAAGGTGGGTGAAGTTCTGATAATCAGGCTAAGAGGAAATCCTTCCTTCCTTTCACCTGAAAGAAAATAATGCTGAAGCAGCAGCAGACTGGGAAAAGCAAGAATAATGAAAAACAGATAAAAGCTCAGGAGCCTTTTAGAAAGGCCTCACTAGAGAAGGGCCTAATGCTGGGAAAGATTGAGGGCAATAGAAGAAGAGGACGACAGAGAATGAGATGGCTGGATGGAGTCACTGAAGCAGTAGGTGTGAACTTAAATGGACTCCAGAAGATGGTGGAGGACAGGAAGACCTGGAGGAACGTTGTCCATGGGGTCGCAATGGGTTGGACACGACTTCGCAATTAACAACAACAACAAAGGCTACCTATTTTTCTCACACAATGTTATCACTTTAAAAAAACTGGCTTAGCACCAACTTTGTTTGCAATACTTACCACTCTTTTGTTGCAACTATTTTGGCTCCATTTTGCTCTGATGAATAGCGATTGCATGGCAATATTTCAAATCCACTGTCAGTTGCAAACATTCGTAAATAAATAAATACCTGCAGCAGGAAAATATTTATTTAAAAAAAAAACTGCTAAGAACTTCACTACACTCTATGCTGCCAAATTGCATTGAATGGATGCTATACTTGCTAAAACCTCAGAATATTAACACCTCACTGATATGCTTCACAGAACTTCACAGTAAATATAAATTAGCATGTATTTTATATAACATACAGTATAAAACTAGAGCTTTCAAATAATCACTTTTATGTGAAAAGGGCGAGGGGAAAAATAACGATATCCTTACACCCACTTCCAGCCAATATCACATGAATTATCATACTGTGTATTAAATCATATCACCAGGAATTCCAGCATTGTCCAACCAGGAAAAAAAGTTAGTTTTAAATGTATTATTCTTTAATTCTCAAATGCCTGACAATTCTCTCAGACACAGCACTACCAAAGTATTCAGGAATATTCCAGGCTTTAGTGTACTGAATTTCTTTTAAAATAACACACCTTTTTCCAAAGGACAGACTTTCAATGTATGAAGCCCTAATTTCCTCAATGTGTAATTTCTGCAAAGATGAGATGTAAATTTTATCTTTTAAAAAAAACAATAAAAATAGGATGCTACTAATTGTTTTAGCTATTTAACATTTAAATTTTCAATTTCCTGATAAAATCATTAAGCATATATTCCTGAGTAAGAGTTTCTTGCTTATTCCTTAAATTCAGTCTTCAAACTTATATTCAGTTCCTATATACCACTCACTAAGGGAAAGCTGTATTTTAATGTATCAGTTTAAAGTCATTTCAATAAATGTTCATAGGGGACATAATTTCAGTTATTTATTTATCATGCTTAAGTAATCAAGTATATCTGCACAACTCTTTACAGGGCATAGCATTTCACTATAAAGAGCAAACAATTTCCTTTGTTTTATTCTAGCTGCCTCTGATAACATCCTGTTTTTTTCCTTTTCTTTGAAGCTTTCTAATATCTCAGTCCTTTCCCTTTTTCCACTGTTAATTTTCATACAGCTAGTTAATTTTTAAAAATCTTATATAGTATTTATTTATTAAATTATCAAAATTGTACATCGTCCAACTCTGAGCAACTCTGGGCATTTGCTAAAGATAGAAACATTTTTTTTCTACCAGTTTAACATCCACAATATCCTATATACTGTACTTGTAACAAACTGAACTTGGATTAAGTATAAATACACCTACATGTTCTTTGAACAACCTTTCCTGCATTTTGTTCTTGTTAAGAAAATAGTGCCGGGCCCAGTCACCTGACGTCAAGGACTTGAAGGCTTTTTCCAAGTGCTCATCTTTTTTAAAACGCTCAATCACCTCCTTCAGTTCCTCTTGTCTTCCTTTTATTGGTCGAAACCTCAGGCAAAAAAGGGAAAAAAACCAAGATAGAACTTCAATCAAGCTGCATTTTATTTACCCATTTTATATATTCAGATAAATTAAATTACAATAGCAGCAGAAGTAGAAATGAATATTGTTTCAACAGATTTTACACAAATGATTAAAAGAGGAATAATTATAGTTACTGGATCAGGAGAAACATTTTAATAATAACAAGGAAATATCAATAGTCTCATAAAAGCATGGCAGGGGGAGTAACGTCTGAAATGCAGAACAGTATCTCAATGATGAAATATATGTTATTTCTTTTGCATGAGAGATACCAATCAAATAAAGCTTTTAAAACACACACACACATGTATACACACACACACACACACACACACACACACGTTTTACAGATGTATAGTCTTAACCTTCAAGGTAGTCCAGACAAGAAGCACAAACATGAATTACTAACACTGCCTTTAATGTAACAGTATCTTACAGGTCTGAAAGCACTTTTCTCCTCCTTTACTTTTATTTTCCACAAAACTAAGGGTTTTTTCATTTGCCTTCTATGGGAGGAGGTAACTTTTGCATGAAGGTCGGTAGTCTGAGGCTCCTATCTCCCAAGATCATTCCTGCAGACCATTACATGCACTAAGCGATGAAGTTTTTCCTCATTACAATATATTCCTCTCTTTTGATACTTTGAGCATCATT
This sequence comes from Crotalus tigris, assembly GCF_016545835.1. Lineage (NCBI taxonomy): Eukaryota > Metazoa > Chordata > Lepidosauria > Squamata > Viperidae > Crotalus > Crotalus tigris. The sequence continues at coordinate 814,022 of NW_024100605.1, read as the reverse complement.
TTTTCCCATATGTTCCTATTTACATGCTCCAGTTATGTGAGAATTATTTATCTCCTGACTTCATTAATGCAGCTAATCCCAAGACTCAATCTTCTATGTTGCACTCACCTTATGCGATGCTGCAGTAAGATGTTAAAAAATGTCTAAGGAATTTAGTCAAAACTTTAATTGAACTTGGATATTTTTAGTTGTTTAATGTTCTTATAAAGTGTTTATTAATTTTACTTATTTTCTTTGCTTCATGAGCTTTTTTCATAGGAATAGGTGGGATACAAGCTTTCAGAGAAAATCTGATATAGAATTAATTCTCGATTTACTATCACAATTATGACCAGAATTTCCACTGCTAAGCAAAACAATTGTTAAATAAATCATACCCAGTTTTACGAAGTTTTTTGCCACGGTTAAGTGAATCACTGCAGTTGTTAAGTGAATTCTGTGGCTGTTTAATTGAATGCAGCTTTCCTCATTGGCTGTGCTTTTTGAAGCTGGCTGGGAAGGTCACAAATTGTGATTATATGTCCCAAACATACTGCAACCATCGTAAATATATGATGTTGCCAAGTACCCAAATTTTGTCCATGTTACCATGGGAATGTTGCAACGGTTAAGTATGAGGACTGATTGTTAAGTCACTTTTTCAGTGCCACTATAACTTCAAAATAAATGATTATAAGTCAAGGACTATCTGTAGTATTGAGATAAAACAATATCATTTTGTGCTATTTGTGCCATCTGTTTAGCAAACAGCATCATTTGTTCTAGATTCTAAATGCTGAAATAATATTATTACACAATTTAATGAACAACACAGAGAATATTTTGATATAATTTTAATTAGGAAACCTGCTATTTTTCTTGAGATGGTGTCGTAGGCTAATTATCCTTTTTTTTTTTTTTTGGCAAATTCATGCATTGGCCTCTGTAAATATGGCTTGGTTCATTTATTTATTTATCAAATGTGCATGTTACCCATTTTGCTATCTCATGACTCTGGGTGGCTTACAACATGATTAAACAATATTATAAACAATTAAAACAATAAATATTAAACACTTATTTGAAGCTATTGTACAGATATTACTCAGCAATACAGGGCTATGGTATATTTTGCTTTGCTTTTCAATTATCTGTAGAAGGAGATGGTGAATAAATGGTCATACAAGTGGTACTTGCTTAATGGCCGCTCATTCAGTGACTGTTTGAATTCATGATGGTGTTGAACAAGTGCTATTTATGACTGGTCCTTGAAGTTTCAGCTGTCACAACATTCTCATGGTTATAACTGCGATCTGGAAGTTTGGGCCCAGCTCCCAATTAGGCTATGGCATTCCATGTAATTTGCCAGGTTCCATCAAATGAAGTCAATGGGAAAGCAAATGATGATCAAGTGACCTTCTGGTGATAATCAGAAGCGCCAGAATTGCTGTTGCTAAGCAGCCATGCGATATTGGACTTTGCAACCATGTTGCTTAGTGATGAAAATTCCAATCCCAATTGCCATAGTTAATTGATCACTACCTGCAATTTAGGCCAGAAAGTTGGGCTAAGTGCCTGTTCGTTATTTTAGAAAAGTTACATCTGTGCTGAAGCAAGAATTCCAAATGGGAAATACAGAAAAAGCCAAAGGTGGGAGGCTAGCAATTTGCTTGTCCTGTATTGCTCAATCAGCTTCATTTTGTGTTCCTTGAGGAGACAGCAGTATTAAGACAAATTCAGACCATCGCATGCTCTTTTGACATAATCTTCCTCTTGGCTGATACTGGCTGGATCAGTTGAAGGGGATCTAGTCAATTATCAATATCACCATAACCACTACTCTTCCGTGGAAGGGAGGTGATACCTAACTTGAAGAAAGCAGTGCCTTGTATGCTCTTCAATGAAGTATCATTAGATATGCTTGTTCTGATAACTATAGTTGTCAAATTTGCATTCTTGGCACAAGTGGTTGAGAGTGTGTTGACTGAACAATCCTGGACTGTCCTGGATGGAGAATAGGATTTAGATCCATTTCAGTTGATTAGAGAACAAATCATGGCACGGAAAAAGCAGATCTTTTAATTGCTTCAGGTGAAATAATCTATAACATTAAATATCATGACACTTAAAACATATATGTTGTGACAATCTTTTTTAATTTTCAGCTTCAGATGACCTCTAAAATTTGTTGGTAATCAAAATATAAGAATAACAAAATGTCATTTTAATAAGACATGGATGGTGCTTGACTTATGACAAATGGGACAAGAATTTTCATTGCTAAACAAGGTAGTTATTACATGAGTTGTACCCGATTTTATGACTTTTGCTATATCTGTTAAGTGAACTACACAATTTTAAGTTAATCGCCGTTAAGTGAATTTGGCTTATCCCATTGACTTTGCTTGTCAGAAGCCAGCTTGGAAGGTCACATATACTGCAACCTTTGTAAATATATGCTGGCTGACAAGCACCCAAATTTTAAATGTGATTTTGAGGACGCTGCAACAATCAAAACTGTGAGGACCAGATGTAAATTATTTTTCTCAGTGCTGGTATAATTTGAACTTTGACATCCTTGAACTTTGGCTAAATGAATGGTTGTGAACTGAGGATCACCTGTACCAAAAAAGTATGCATTAGAGCTTTGTATCAGTTCAAACTGAGAAGGCCTAATAATCAACCTGAATAACCCTGAATCCCATGTTGCCTTCCTCACACACCCCAGTATATTAAATATATTAAGTTATATAGCAAACCTGCAGAGTACTGCTTTATAAAGAACTATGGATTTAGCAAGCATTGAGGATAGCAAAGAAGAACATTGTTCAATGTTGGAAAGACAGAGTTACTCAGATTTACAATCTGGGGTTACAAATACATGTTTACTTCTATTTGTGAGATGGCTCTTTATTGATGTAACAGAATTGATGAATACTGTCTCATGTAGTCTAGGTTTAATAATCTGTTTAAAAATGAGGCTCAATTATAGTTCTTGCATGTAAAATATGTTTCTTGTATCTTTTTACCTTTTTTTAATTCTTTTTCCTTTTTTGACAATCAAAGCAAAAAGGAAAATATAATCCATCCTAATAATTTAGATTGAGATGTTTTAATTTACCGTAACATTATTTTTAAGGTCTATCCTACTGATAAAATCTTCAAATTTAAGGATGGCTATAAAGCAACACATTCTAATCTTTTTCTTGGTATTAAAATAAATAATAAATACATCCGCAGAATCAACATTTTTTCCAGGCTGTTTAAGTACAAATAAGTTTTTTTGCTCAAAAAATTATGTTATATTCCAATTACCTAACACACACAGGTACACACAGTGTGTGCATATAATTAAAAGCTCTACTATGGTGTATAAGAAACAACAGTAATACTAGGAATAGAAGAAATCTTAAAGAATGTGACTTCTAATAAGACAGGATTCTTTCAAAAATACAACTGGTAAATCAATCATCTTCTACTACTGGCTTTAAATAATTTGCTTACATATAATAAAATGAAGCAGTCATTGCACAATGCTCATTAAAATACTTTCATGTTATTGTAATTTATTAATTAGCTATTATGTACTAGTCTATATGCTATCCAATCTCAATTCTTTGCACATTGTAACATCATCCATACATAAAATGGAGTTATTAAAAAAAAACCTTAAAAAGCAAAGCGAACAACTTCAGGAAAACCCAATAAAGATGGGTTGTCAGAAGAGGTCCAGAAAATAGGAAGAGGAAAACAAATCTAGCATCTTGAAATCTCTGACGCAGGTTGCCTTTCATAAATACAGTTTGAGGACTTATGAAGAATATGTTAATGAAGACAAAACAATTTCTGAATTAAAGCAGTCAAATTTTCTTTAATTAAGTATCTAATTCCCAATGCTCTGGTTGTTGTTTTTTTACATGTTAAGTTTGTCAGATCCACACAGATTTTAACTAAAACAAATAAGGTTTTATGTTTGCTAAATAATAAAACAGTTACCTAGTGTTCATTTTATGTGTTTGAAAGCCTAAATATGGATCAAGAACCAAACTAGTTGCTAGGTCATCATTCTCACATAGCTCCTTGGCAGACATTCCAGAAGAAGGCACGTAGCGACTTTGGCCCTCAAATCCCGAACCACCACTACCTGCATAAATCGAAACAAATGATTAGCTGATACTGAACACTGAATTGTATCGATCTTTCTCCTTGCATAGGGGACAAGAAAAAAAGCAGGAATCTTGAGAACAGTGCAGAAGCTTATTCCATGTACGTGTTTGTCCAGTGGTGGGCACAATGCTTTGCTTATGCAGATTTATTTTCACCAGGATATTTGCGACGACAAAAGTACCACATGACTGAAAAGAGACTGTCAAATGAAGCCCCTTAAGAAATGTTCAGGAAATGAACAATAAATATATCATAAAGAGCCAAAAGATGATAATAGTCATCATAAAAGTATGAATTAATGGGAGTGCTTTACGATGCAGGTTGTACGGCTTCTCAGATGAATTATTTTCATTAGAAAAAAGTAATTTAGCTTGTAAAATTTATACCATATTTTATCTGATAGTGGTCTGAACTTATATATTTTTACTTTTGTAAAGTACTAAGACTACTTCCTAGTAAATCTCTCTATTCTGATATCAGTTCATGTGGCTCTTTCATTTTATCCCTCAAACATTAAATAAAAATAGCCACTTTCTGATTTTAAAATTTTATCACATCTAGACAACCAGCATTTTTAGTGCAGCCTACAGATGTTCCTTAAAATTAGGTGTAATGGTACGAGATGATTGATTTGCAATTGGTCCATTCAGTAAACCAGATAACAAAGGAGTCGTGATTTCATATAAATTATGTTATATAAAAAAATGTGCAAGCACAATTTGCCAATGAATAATTTGTTATTTAGTTTTAACATATTGACATTTAGAGCAAAACAAATTCTTTTCATTGCATGCTTTTTTTCAGGATAAAACCATATTGTATATCCAAAAAGCTAAAGCAAATTGAAGTCTTCTATCCTACTCGGAAGTTCTCCAGTTACAAAAGGAAAGGAGAAGTGATTGTTGTAAACTGAAAGTTATGTTCCTCTGCTGGATTATTAAATTAGTACCGACTTCAGTAGTGCAGTTTTGATCTTGGCCTAGTTATATAATGACATATGAAGTATGAGGTGACAGCAAGAATGTTTTATTTGGGAGTTGCTCTAAAAATGAAGCCATACAAGACATACAAATCTTTATGACCATTAAAAATATTTAGTAGTAAAGCATGTAAACTTGTTTCCCCATGTAAAACAGATTATGACAAATAAATGGCAACATTCAAACCAATCAAAACCCAGAAGAAATTGCCTCATTATGTTCAGCAATGGAAACTCAAATTAAGTTTGCCTTTAAATCGTCAGGTTGTTTCTTTTAAACTAATGTTCTATCACTTCAACTGAGATCCAATATCTACATGAAAATGAAATTAAACAATTATGAGTAGGAGATTTATTTATTTATTTATTTGTGAGACTTATATACCGCTTTAAGTGCAAGCACTCTCTAAGCGGTATACACCAGTAAGCAATGTATATATATCTATTTACATTGCCCCCAACAATCTGGGTCCTTATTTTACCTACCCCGGAAGGATGGAAGGCTGAGTCAACCTTGAGCCGGTGAGATTTGAACCGCTGACCTGCTGAACACAGTCAGCTAAAGGGGCCTGCAGTACTGCACTCTAACTGCTGCGCCACCTCGGCTCATTTTTGATTTTTGATCTTTAAAACTGTTCCTGTAAACATACACTCCCCTGAATATTGTGACTGTAGATTGTGTTTTAGTGGTATTTTCTGGGACAAATTATAAATACGTGGAAAACTGAATTCTTTATCACTGCAAATTATGCATTAGCAACATTTTTTCACATTGAAAGGAAGACTATAAGGCTCACATTTAAGCTTTCATTGGGACTTCAATTTATTTAAAAAATATAAATTATTTGCGCACATTACTGTGTCATCATTTATAAATGAGAAAGTTTGTAAATATATACAAATACGAAAATATATTTGGCAAATACAGCCTTTTAAAAATTAACAAATATGGTAACTTGACATCATCCTAGCACATTAACATATACATACATCTGCTGGACCGTCTCTCAACTCCATTTTTGCCAGTCTTTGGATTTTCCTTTCCAGAATGCTGTAATTTGGACTGATTTTGATGGTGGTCATTAGATAACCTGCTTCCATTTCTCCGGCCATTCACCACCATGTTCTTGGAGTCTTCCAACCACTTCATTCCCACAGACAATTTGCCCCCGTTGCATTTAGTCCTTCTTCCAAAGGCTGTAGTTAACTGTAGTTCAGTTTCCTGATAGAAAAAGAACACACAAACATAAACAAACTGTTCAAAGCATGCTATATAATAATATATAAAAATAATATGTAGCATATTTTTAAAATATTTTCTATAGGTAGTTATCAATTTATGAACATTAGTTTAGTGACTGTTCAAAGATACAATAGCACTGAAAAAATGGTTTGTGATCAATTTTCACAGTTATGCCTGTTGCAGCATCCCCATCATCCCACCTTTTGATCATGTGATCAAAATTCAAGCACTTGGCAACTAGCATGTATTTATGACAGCTGCACTCTCCTATGTTCATGTGATCACCATTTGTAACCTTCCCAGCTGGCATCCAACAAGCACAGTCAATGAGGGAAGCACAGTCAGATTCGCTTAAAGACCTCATGTTTCACTTAACTGCAGTGATTTGCTTAACAACTGTGGCAAAATGGTCAAAAATAGGGCAAAAATCACTTAACTACTTTACTTAACAATAGAAACTTTGGGTTCAATTGTGGTTGTAAGTCAAGGATTATCTACTACATTTCTTGATATATATTCTAATTTTTCCATTAAAACAAAGTTTCTCTTGGTTGCTTTGCAAACTTCTCCCCTTCATTTGTAAAACTCTTGTTCCAGGTTGATCACAGCAAAAATACTCAAGTTAGAAGATGGAGAAATTTCTAACATTTTGTGCAGATCCTCCTTGCTTCTCTTCAGAACACAACTTTAAGGTCTAACTAGATATAACAATATTCATAATCAGATGGAGAGGTTATGACTCTACTCAGACCTTCTCATGAGTTCTTCAGAAGTGAGGAACTTGATGATTACGAAAAATCATACTGTTAAAGAACTCATAGCACAATGAATCACACTAGTTCCAATCCTAGGTTACTACCTAATAAAATGACGCAACTTTTAAGGCAATGAGAGTGGTACCAGGTTGAAAATCAAAGAATAGAGACATGGCAGTTTTCAAGGAAAGTACTGGGGGAATAATGATCTTAGGAATCAGGAGCTTCTCCTGAGTAGCCCTAACTCCTTAATCAGGATAATTACCATAATCAGCTTAATTTGGGTAGAGGCTAGAAAACTTTCCATATAAAAGCTTCAACTTGAGGTCAACAATAATTTTCCTTGTATCTCTTGAGATAGGAACATAACTTTGTAACTGACTTTGTGAACAACTGACCTTTCTAATGTCTAGAACATGCCTTGCTGTGCATTTTAAACATTGGAATATTTCACTATCATTCAATTTCATATCAATTTTGTGAAAAATATTGAAACATTCAACCTTCAATGTTTTAATTGGAAGTTTTTATTATAGCTTTAGCCTCAGACACACAAGAAATGGGGTAAACAATGAAGAAATTTATGACACTGTAGGGCAGAGGTAGATTCTGATCTATTTATACTTAAGTTTAAAACAGGCAAATGCAAAACAACAAAGAATAATCAGTACTGGCAAACAAGCAACCAAGTTAGTAGATATATTTGGGAAATCAGATCTACCAGTTTGATCTCTTATCTGGGTATTTTTGCTTTATCTATTTCTTCCCTTTACATTTCTAAGATACTTAATAGATGCAACTATGGAGCATTTCCCAAGTATCCTTCAAGTACATGTCTACACACATTGTGTTTTTATTTCTATAGCACCTATAGCAGGGGTAGGCAACCTCGGCTCTTTTATGACTCGTGGATTTCAACTCCCAGAATTCCTGAGCCAGCAATGCTGAGGGGAAATGGAGAGGTTTCCATGCTGAGCCATGCTGGCTCAGGAATTCAGAAATCCACGAGTCATAAAAGAGCCGAGGTTGCCTACCCCTGACCTATAGGAAGTAGAGTGCTGTTGTTGTTCTAGCTTCTGCAGCACAGTGAGATGAAAAACAGGTGAAAATTGTTAACAGAAAAAGCGGTATGCCAGGGATGAAACTAGGCAGTGATACCTCAATGTACTTGCCGCCCACAGCTGGGTATCTTTTAGAAAACTTCAAGAAACTGAACTAACTACTTTAATATAATGACATTTTTTTTATTTACAATTTATTTAATTTATTTAATTCTAAAGCCAGCACTACAGGGGTGAAAACAATTGAAAGTTTGAAAAGAAGCTTTTTTGACAGTTTGAATTTCAAATGGGCTGTTTGGATCTCACAGGAAGTGCCATGACATTGTTCTAATCCTACCAGAACTGTCTCAAGTTTGAAATGACCCTGCTTTCATATTAGAGCATGAAAAAGTCCATTTTGAATCCAAAATCTTTCACATCTGAAACGTTTTACATATTCTGGCCAGCAATGTCCTAATGGTTTGTAAAGAGATGTAAAATAGTTGATACATTCATATTAAAACTTAAAAACTGTATATTAAGTTGCAAAATTATATCAAATGTTTTCCAAGGAATGCAAAAGATTTCCCCCTAAGAACTCCATTCCCAACCACACAAATATATATATATATAGTCTCAGGAAAGATAAGCTTTATGTGGCATCACATTGCACAGAGCATCATTATAATTCACACATCCAGTTACTTCAATGTCTCTGCATTTAAGGGAATAAAGTCACCCTCCTGGCCTGCTCAGAGTGCATGTAGCAAATTCTGCCCGCGTTGAAGATTTCAAATAAAGATGGAAAGAGCCATTTACCAGGTCCAAACCCTGGAAAGTTACAAAATTCAAATAAAGACATTCTACATAGATAGTTGTCTATTGTTTGCTTGAACACATCCAGTGAAAAAATTGCCTGGTGGGTAATTAATTCCACTGTCAAACTGCTTTTAATGTTAGGAGATTTTTCCTAAGCCAGTTTGGTCTAGAGCAGGGGTGTCAAACTGCTGGCCTTCAGGCCGGATGCGTCATCTGGAAGCCATGCCCACCCCATTGCCAGCAATGGCAAAACCGGCCCAATACATTGCATGATGTCACGTGATATCGCCAGTTTGATATCTCTGGTCAAGAGCATCTGTCCCCAACCTTTCCGGCTTGGCAGTCCAGAAGGGTGGGAGGGTGGGTGAGAGGGAATGGTTCTGTGTGAGTGGTAAGCGCGCATCTGTGAAAGGTAGGTGCTTGTGCAGCCTAATTCCAAACAGGCTGCGGCCCACTAGTGCAGGGCTTGTCAACCGGTGGTACGCGTACCACTTGTGGTACGTGACCACCTGGCTGGTGGTATGCGGCGTCGCCTTCCTCCCCCCCGCTCTGCTCCTTCCCATCTCACTTCTTTGTGGAAAATATGCTGCTTGGCAGCAGCCTGCACGAACTCTACCGAATGTGCCCTGCAGGAGGCACGTGAAGAGCACAGGCGCAAAGCAAGGCCCCGCCCTCCCCAGGGACTCATTGTGCAGCAACTGGTTTGACTTCTCGTGCACTCAGATCAATGAAGGGGAGGCGGCTGCAGCGCCAAACTCCTGCGCCCGTCAGCTGGCGACCCCCCGAACTTGCACTTGTCAGCTGGGACATCTGGCGCCGGGCGCTGGTCTCCTTTGCTACCCCGCACGTTGTCCTCGACCCCTCCCACAGCCCGTTCATGGCGAGCCCGCTGGGGCTTGGAAGGGAGAGAGGGAGGGAAGGAGGGACTCCTCCTCCTCTCCTAAGGTTCAAAGCATGAACAGCTTCCCAAGGACGCCACAATCCCAATTCATGTGTTTCTGCCGTACCTCCTTGGCGCTCCCGGGAATGGGGTGGGCGGAAGAAAGCTTGGCTCGGCTAGGCAAAGAAAAGCCACAGAGCTGCGAGCTCAGATCGCAGACAGGCTGGGGAAAGGGGTGAAGAAGAGGAAGGGGATTGGGAGAGAGGAAACGCCAAGCTTGCCCTCAACTCTCCCAACAACCTCCTGCGCCACATCACAGGAACACCTGGTTTTAGATTTACGCCGCAAAAGTTTTTCTTGTGCGCAAACTGAGACTGTAGATGGGCTCCCCAACCGAATAGACTGGTGTCCATCGTAATGGTGATGCGGTCCGGCTCCTTGAAAGGTGAGAACCACCACCTGAGGGTGTGGACCAGGAGCCTCACCTGGTGGTTGGATGCGCTGGCATTCACTCATTGGAATGGTAGGAGGAATCATTGAAGATCTCGCAAGTGGAGTCTGGCCCAGGGGACTATGGCTATGCAGGAGACTGGGAGAGTAAGACCAGTCCGGCCTCTCTCTACGCTCTGGAGAACTCCTTCTCCAGAGCCTGGTGCCTATAGCTGGCTTGCTTTTCTGCCAACTTGGAAGGCTTCTTGAGAGTGGCCTTAGCCTTGGATTTGAGCTTGCCTGCCGCCTCCTGTTCAGAGGTTTTGTGCCGGCTGTAACTGGAGGATGGGGTGGCAGTGCTCATGGGTTGAGGCATCATGGAGTCCTCCATCCTGGTTGAGCTGTCTCAAGGAAACTGAGGCGGAGCTCTGGCAGGTAAGCGGTTGGCGGAAGCGAAATTGGAGCAAGTAATGAAGACTGTTCCCCTGATCACCTGATCAGAAAACTATCTGGGCTTTGGTCATGGCAATTGAGGCTGATGCCGAAGGCACGGTTGGGGACACGCTCTAGACTCCGCCCGGAGGCCTTAGGTGGCTAGTCAAGGTGCACCAGAAAAGCCCCAATGAAGGGCGCAGAGGGCCTGAGAAAAGGCCTGGAAAGGAAAGGATGAGGCTCAAAACGGCGGCTGGGCAATTTGTGGTTGTATTATAGCAAGTGATCTGAAAGGAAAGAAACACACACCTCAAATGCAGCCTAGGTCAGGCCTTGTGGGGCCTAAAGAAGTTCCCATGTGGCATTCAAGATGGTGGCCGGGAGTTGCCATAGCTTATTTTATGCCCAGAGGTGTGCAGCCTGAGTGGGGAATCAAATTCCTGAAAAGGTGAGTAAACTGAGCCACTGATGAAGGACAGAATGACTAGGATGCTGAAGAAGGCCGTTTGCAACCTGGTTGCCTTTGGCGGCGGCCCCAAAATGGCGGCTGCAACTTGTTCTCCACTGAGAACGGCCTCCGCAGGCCTCAAAGGCAAAATTTCTGGGTGCTAGGGCGATCGCGTTGGCAGCACTAAACGCTGCGCCAGAAAGGTAATTAGCAAGACTGCCTCCGAACGGCAGGAAAAAACGAGGCTCCTAAGGCTGAATTTAAGTTCATTGCCTTCAACGGCAACTAAAATGGCATCCGCAGTTGTCCCCAGCTGCCGGAGATGATTCCGGAGGTCCCGAATTCAAAATTGAATCTCAGACCTGCAGTGTGAAATTCTGCCCGAAGGAGGGGAGGATGAGGGATATACTCAAAGCAGCACTTTCTCAGAAAGGTTTTCCCCAGAGCCCTGGGGAAAGGGAAAGAAACGAAAGCTGCAGAGACCTCCCCCCACCCTTCACTCCTCACATCGTGTGATTTGAGTCAGCACTGATCCTAGCGCTGCAGGGAAAAGTAGGGAAGGATTCCAAATTTATTATTTAATTAAGTTGTTGAGGGTAACTGTTAGGGAAAGGAGAATTCACCAATGGATCTCTATTTAACCTGCTATCTGCTGAGAGAGCCAAACCTGATACATCTTCAAGAGCTTGAGACCAAGTCAAGACTGGATCTCCTAGCAAGAGGGGGCGTGTCAAATTTGGCTACTTCGTCTCAAGAGCAGGCAGACAGAAAAAACCCATTGGTGGATTCTCCATCTCCTGTACTGGAGAACCAACACATGCGAAGCCCACAAGGTGTAGCCAGGTATATGGTGAGGCACCAATTGAGGCCCATGCTATCCGCACTGGAGAGCTAATTAATTTTATCTAAATTGTATTTAATTTTAGATTTAATTTAATTTTATTTAATTTTAGAATTAACTTATCTGGGGGGGTGATCACCCTGAGCCCCCCTAAGGATGAGTCCGCCCTGGGATCCCTCCGCCCCTCGTGAAAGTAGAATGGGCCTTGTCTGGGCCCATTGGTAATGGCGTCGCGTTACAATGGGGGCCGCACCAGTCTGACAACAAAGGAGACTGCACGGCCGGACATGAAAAGGAGGAGGCTGGGATCAGCAGACAAGTGTCTGCGGTGAAACGGGAGGCTAGTCCCTGAAGTGGAGCCAATCGGAGGGCCGATTGAGGCCTATGCGATCATCCAGCGGCTGCCAAAATGGCGTCCGCACGATCTGGCGGGAAAGAGAGAGCCTGAAGAGAAGGGGCATTGTCTTAACTGAACGCCTTTTCTCAGCATGATGATGTAGAATCCACCGGTGGTAATTTCAGCCTTCCTGCTCAGATGAGACTAAGTCAGAACTTTAGCCATGCCTCCCTCTGGGTGTGTCCTCCCAGTTACTGACGAGGCGAAGCATCCGTGACGAAGTCTGACGCAATGGCTCCAAGTCTCATGACACCTGCCTAGACTGCCTTGAAGGGAGGGTGTGGATTCTACATCATCATGCTGAGAAAAGGCGTTCAGGTAAGACAACGCCCCTTCTCCAGCATGATGAATGTAGAATCCACCGGTGGGACATACCAAAGCCGCTCATGTCCCTACGGGGGGGGGAAGTGTCTAGGCTTGTGCAGGCTCTTTGTGCAGTTCAACGACTGAGCGGGTGGCAGGGCACATGGTCAAAAGAGTGCATTCTTTCTGGGTCATGGTTAGATGTTGAAGTCCTACAACTACTTGTTGTAGAACCCTTCTACCAAATGCGGCATTCGCCGCTACAAACCTATCAATCTTGTAGTGTCTTACAAATGATGAAGGGGAGGACCAAGCCGCTGCCCTACAGATCTCCTTGACCGATGCCTGGGTGGACCAGGCTGCTGACGCAGCCGCACTGTGTGTCGAGTGAGCAGTGATGTGTGAAGGAACTGGAAGTGACTGAGAAAGATAGGCTCGAGCAATGCATGCTCTGATCCATCTACCTAGGGTCGAAGAGGAGACCTTCTGACCCATGGCAGAGGGCTGAAAGGAAATGAACAAGGCCTCCAACTTGCGAAAAGCCGAGATCCTCTTAACATAATGGCGCAGAGCCCTGTGCACATCTAACTATATATGCCACTGTCTCTCCAGACGATATGACGGATTAGGACAAAAATCTGGAAGAACTAGATACTGGGACCTATGAAACCAGGTATTGACCTTTGGAACAAAGGAAGGGTCCAATTGAAGGACCACCCTATCCTCAAAAAAGGTACATAAATCACTCCTAACTGAAAGTGCGGCCAATTCCGAAATCTGCCTAGCCGATGTGATAACTACTAAGAATGCTACCTTTAGAGAAAGAAAATGAAGTGAACAAGACCTGATGGGCTCGAACAGTGGAGAAGTCAGGGCATGTAACACCCTAGGTAAGTCCCAAAATGGATAACAATGCACCACAGGTGGTCTAGCGTTAACTGCCCCCTTCAGAAAGGCACTAACTGCCGTGTGTTACGATAGAGGTACCAGGTTGTCGCAGGTAAGGACCATTGATAGGGCCGCAACCTGTCTGCGGATGGTGCTAGGTGATAAACCCTTATTCATGCCTTCCAAAAGATAATCCAATATATTAGGAATGGTAACAGATAACGGTCTGAGATTCTGCTTAGCGCACCACGTGCAAAAATTCTTCCACATGGCATCATAAATCCTGTTAGTTGAGGGGCACCTTGAGGCTTGGATCATCGAGATCACCCCAGACGAATAGGATTGCCTGGCTAAACTTTCCCGCTCAAGTGCCAGGTGGCCAGCTGAAGTCACTGTGGATCTGGATGTTGAAGATTCCCCTGGCTGAGAGCAACTCGGTCTGGGGGAATCCTCCACAGTGGTGAGAGTGATTGATCCACAAGATCAGCAAACCACGGACGCCTTGGCCAATGTGCAGCAATTAAGATTATCTCCGCCTGTTCCTGAATCAGTTTGCGAATAGTTGCCTGTAACAAAGGAAGGGGAGGGAAGGCATAAAGCAGTCCCTCTGGCCGCTTGCACCAGAGAGCATCTGTGCCCTCCGCCCCCTGTGCTGGGAACCTGATGAAGAACCTGGGGAGTTGGGAGTTTATCAGGGAGGCAAAGAGATCCAGTTGTGGATGACCAAATCTGACCGAGATTTTCCTGAACAGTGCTGGGTCCAGACGCCACTCTGAGTGATCGAATGTGACCCTGCTCAGGGAATCTGCTTGTCGGTTTGCCTCCCCCGATATGTGTTCTGCCCTGATGAAACCCAGATTGGACTCTGCCCACAGACCCAGATCCAAAGCCTCCAGCACCAGCAACCATGACCGGGTTGCTCCCTGCTTGTTGACATGAGCCTTGGCTGCCACGTTGTCTGTTAGGATCAGGACGTGTTGTCCCGCCACTAGAGAGGAAAACTGACGGAGTGTCAAGTGTATGGCCCTGAGTTCGAGCCAATTTATGTTGTGAGCTAAGTCCAACCGGGACCACTGACCCTATGCCAGTTGAGTCTGGAGATGTGCACCCCAACCGAACAGACTTGCATCTGTGATCAAAGTGAGCCTGAGAGGCTCCTTGAAGATGGTCCCCTTGGTCACTGCGGATGAAGCCCACCACAGAAGAGGTGACAGGGTGTGGTGAGGAACCCTCACCCTCCTTGTGGATGAACTGAGGTTCCGTTTCTGGAAAGGGAGGAGAAACCACTGAAGGTTTCTGGAGTGAAGTCTGGCCCATGGAACAATCCCCGTGCAAGAAACCATCTTTCCCAGCAGTTGAGACAGCTGGACCAGAGGAACTACCTTCTCTCTCCGAACCTGGTGGACAAGCTTCTGGATACTGATCCGGCGCTCCTGTGAAAGATACAGCTTGCAGAGATTGGAATCTATTATCGCACCTAGATGAAGGAGGCACTTTGTAGGAACTGTGTGGCTTTTCTTGAAATTCACTGAAAACCCGTGATCCTGAAGAGCATTGATCATGATTTCCAGGTCTGACTGAGCCAACCTGAAAGAACTGGATTGGACAAGGATATTGTCCAGATAGCACTGTACGTGCAACGGTATCATCCTGAGGTGGGCCGCCAAAACTGCCAAAATCTTTGTGAAGACTCTTGGAGCTGAAGAGAGACCAAAGGGAAGAGCCCTGTACTGGTAATGCTGGTGCGCATAACAAAACCAAAGGAATCTGCGGTGCTCTGGGAGGATCGGGATGTGTAAGTATGCTTCTGTTAGGTCTATGGAGGAAAGGAAGTCCCCTTTCCTGAGGCTGGCCAGAATGGATTTTAAGGTCTGCATTTTGAACCTCCTGTAGGTTAAGAAATAATTTAGACCTTTTAAGTCCAGTATTGCCCTCCATCCCCCCGAGGTTTTGGGTACCACGAACAGGATGGAGTAAAATCCCTCTCCCCTCTGTTCCGGAGGTACTGGCTCCATGGCCTTTATTTCCATCAGGTGAGCGATGGCTGTGGTTACCAATTCTGCCTTGGTTGGATACGGGACACTATATGAAATGGTTTGGAGGGTTGGAGAAAAACTCTAGAGTGAGACCGTGTTTTATGGTCTCTCTGACCCAAGAGTCAGTGGTGGTAACTTCCCAAATGTCGCTGAACAGCACCAAGCGACTGCCTATGGGAGAGCTCTCCTTGGTGTCACTTGGACCGCCTGTAAGGACAACCCCCAGAGCCCCGGAAGGGACATTTGGACTGATATAGGCCTTTGGCTCCAGTGTTCTGGTGGTCCTGTTGACGATCCTGCCTGGGGGGAAAGGATCGCGAGCCTCTAGGCCATTCCCAGGACTGCCTGATCCGAAAGGGCTGCTTCCACTCCCAGTTACCACTAGGATGGAAAGTCTGTCTGCGAAAATCCTGCTGGGGCCACCTATCCGACTTTTTGGAGGGGTGTGCCAGAATCTTACGTTTGTCCTTGCCTTCAATTATGTGCAGTTCAAGGACCGGACCAAATAAATGTGTACCACTGTGCGTGGCCGTCAACAGATTCCACTTAGACTTTAAGTCGGTCCTCCACTGTTTCAGTCACAGTAGTCTATGAGAGGCAACTGTGGTCGCAATAGATCTAGCGGAGTACCTGGCCAAGGGAAGAAAAGCGTCTGCCATGTATTCTGACGCTGCCACTAACTTCCTGAGTGTCTGATGTGTCCGAACCTGGTCAGGGGGGACGAGTGCCTGGAGTTCGTGGAGCCACATGATTGATGCCCTTGCAAAAAATGAAGATGAAATAGCAGCCTTAATCGCCCATGCCGAGGCCTGGTGAGCTCGGCGAAGGGAGAACTCGAACTTCTTGTCTTCCACCTTCAGGGCCTCAGCCATATCCCCTGCAATTGCAGATGTGGAAAACAAAGATGTTAGAGGAGTGTCCACAGAAGGCACTTCTAAAAGGGAAGCAAATGAACAAGAAACATTGAAAGTTTCTTTTCTGTATTATTGGGAGAAGGTAAAGTGGCCAGAGAGGACCACTGTTTCTCCACCCTAGTACGAAAGACATTCGGTCAAGGAATCTGCTTCTCCTCCACAACCTGTTCTGCAAACAAAGGATTGGACTCCTGAGTAGTTGAAGTGGAAGGTTTAGCGTCCTGTGCTGAAGTGAGGTTGGTCGTGGTACAGGCCTTCGTAAGTAGGGACCTGAAAAGGGAAGGGTCAAATAGACCAGAGGTTGGCGCTTATTCTGGCGCCGCCTCATCCTCTGACATGGGCATGTCTGCTACCTCCAGGTCCACAGATCCCTCCTCACCTAATTGGGAGGATGACTCAGAGATGCCAGAACCAGGAACCGGAACATGTCCCGTGTGAGAAACGGACATGACTGGAGGGGATGGTATTTGCGGGGGTCATTGACCCATGGAGAAGGATATAAATTGTGTAAATGCATTGTACATGAAAGCCTGGAACTGCTGTGATCATATATCCTGCTGGTCTACAGGACTAACACCATCTGCAGTAGGAATAGTTGTGACTTCAACAACCTGTTGTGTTGAGGAAGAGGAGTGAGGGGGACCAACCGGTTCAGTTTCCCCCTGAGGAGACCATGCCCTAGGGGCATCATGAGAAGGCGCATATGGAGGCTCAAATGGGGAACGGTCCAGTGGAACGGGGGGAACCACTTCAGCTTCACTGGACATGAGCCTTTGGGCTTTGGAGAATTCTCTCTCCAGCACCTGATGTCTCCTCAAGGCCTCTCGCTCAGCTGCCTTGGAGGGCTCTTTGGTGGATATGTGTTTTGTTTTGGCCTTTTTCTCCCCCCCCCCCGCTTCCAAATCAGTTGATCTGCGCTTTGCTTGTGCGGGGGGAATAGCAGAACCTTGTGATGCCTGGGGCGAGGCACTGTCTGCCACTGCAGTCTGAATATTCCGAATAGGAGATATCCAGAAGTGGGGGGAACCCAAGCACGCAGATCTGATTGTCAGAAAGGGAAAACGACCCACGTTCTGAACAACAATGGCAAACAGCCAGTCAGTTCACTAGAACTGCCTGTCTAGGCCTTGTGGCATAGCACCATGAACTAAAAGGAACAGGTGGATACTAATATAACTTCCCCCTCGTTGAAGTAATACCAGGATTGACAGAGATAAACTCTATGCTCCAATGAGTAGTTGGATCAAGTAAATACCAAAATGGTGACAGACCCTTCTGATGGGTCTTGATAATGCACTAAATTGTCCAGAGACAGCTTTGAAATGTCCCCCCAATAGGAGCCTGTTACAGCAGGCTACGGTGGCAAGTAAAAACAGGCCCAGTTATACTTCCAAAGAATACGAGGTTCTTCCAAAATGGCGACCGCACTTAAAAATTCCTCCAAAATGGCGACCATGCCTGGAGGATTGTTCAAAATGGTGTCCGCGCCTGAAAAAGGGGTGTTCAAAATGGTGGCCGCTCCTGATTTGACTGGCCCAAGGTTGTGTGCGCACCAAACAGGGTCAAAGGGGACTATTTGGGCCTCCTGGAAGTAAGGGCTCTAAAGGATCCCAAGAATTACTCTAAGACCTCTGCTCCCCTGTTCGCCAGGGCACTTGTGTTTGAGAAGCGTAGCCTCCGCTGCAATCTGAGAGCTGCCTGCTTCAAGTAGAGCCTCCTGAGATGAAGCGAAGACGAGAGAGAGGCCCTCTGGTCTGCCTGAGCTCCGACAGATTCTGAAGAATCACAACTCAGCTGAAAAACGCCAATCCGGCGCTCCCGCCAATCAGCTGAACCGGAGGAAGAAGTTGTTTCTGAGCCTGGTGGCTTCAGCTCTTCAGGAGCTTGCCAGGCTCCTTGAGGCCTGAAAGGTCTGGACAGCAATCCAATATAATTTCCAAATTGAATACAAACTACTATCAAGGAATAGTTTGTAGTAAATTTAGAAAACTTTGAAAACCTAAAAAACCAATTAGAGAATCCAATTTAAATAATTAACCTAGTCTAACAGAGGAGCCAGAAATTTTGTGTCCTACTGAGCTGAGACTAAGTCAATAACTGGGAGGACACCACCCAGAGGGAGGCGTGGCTAAAGTTCTGACTTAGTCTCATCTGAGCAGGAAGGCTGAAATTACTACCGGTGGATTCTATATTCATCATGCTGGAGAAAGGAACAGTCCGGGGTCTCCGCGATACCAAACAATGTGGAGAAATTAAAAAGAAAAGAAGGGGCTGTCTGGGGCCTCCACGATCCCCAGCAGCAACGTTGTGAGAATCTGGAGGGAAAGGGAGCCTTCCAAGGCTTCCACGATCCCAAGCGGCAGCGCGGTGAGGTTCTGGAGGGAAAGGGAGCCGTCTGAGGTCTCTGCGATCCCAAGTAGGAACGCTTGAATACGATTTAAAAATGAGGCCCAATGCGGCCTCCGTGGTCTCGTAGGAGAGTGGGAAGGCGGGAGGAGGGCCCAAGCTGTAGTGCTGATCCCAGCGCTACACAAGGTAAGGGGCTCAACAAAGGGAAGAACAGAAGCCTCCGCTCTTCCTAGGATCCCTGGAGAAGCCTATCTTCCAGTAGTCACTTTGAGCAGCGCTGATCCCAGCGCTGCTGAAATGATCCTGGAGCAAGGGAGAATCCAACAAAGTAAGCTCAATATTACCTGCTTGCTGGGAGCCAAGAATGCCACGTCTGTTTAAGGTGAAGACCAAGTCAAGACTGGGTGTGTCCTAGCCCAGGACGGGTGTGGCAAGTTTGGCTGATTTGGTCTAATGAGCAGGAGGACAGAGCTAACCCATTGGTGGATTCTCCATCTCCTGTGCTGGAGAAACTAGAATTCAGTCTTCTGGTTTCTAGCCCTGCTCCTTAGCCACTGCAGCATCTTCATGGTTGACCTAGAACAATGCATTGTTAACTCTCAGAAGGGGCGTTGTCTCACCTGAACGCCGTTTCTCAGCACGGAGATGGATAATCCACTAATGGCATTGGAAAGAGAGTTCGCAAAGGCTCAAAAACAGGCCAGGGCTGAGACTGCTCAGGCAGAGCCCACCTTTTTTGATCTTCCTTTAGGTCCCTCTTCCTCTCCTCAGGAGGTCTGGGCACTGGCAGAGCCTTCTACTTCTTATGAGCAGGCCGAGGAGGTACCTGAGGCGCAGGCCTTCAGGTCCCCCTATATCCCACGGGTCCCACAGACCCCGGAGGCCACCTTTACACCCACGGTCGCGGGGCTCAGAGGGGAGGAACTTACCCTCTCATCCCTGGATGACAGGATCCAGACCTTGGTGGCTCAGGCTGTGGAGCGGGCCCTTACGGTCAGAATTCCATCGGTGCCCAGAGTGGAATCTGTGATTTCCATTCCCCTCTCGCATCTGGTACATCACAGTCCTCGTGACCCTCCTTCTCCCTCCCATTAAGTGGGGTCTCAGTGACCCTGGAGCAGGATCAGGCGCTCGACGCCTCATGGTCAGAGGAGGAGGAACCGGTCCCGGATCCGCTCCCGTTCGGAGGGCTATCTAATCCATCGCTTTTTCTTCCTCTGCTTCGCAAAGTTAGCTCGGTGCCATATGGAGGACCCAGCCGGCCCGCCCCAACAGCTCCCACAATGGATCCAGAGGCGGACCCCGTCTTCATTGAACCAGGGGTCACTCAACATCATGTTCCATGTCCCTTCCAGGTGGTAATGATAGGAAGTTGTTTAGTGTGGCCTCTGAATTAGAGGAGGCACTGAATGTACCCACAGTGGATGAGCCCCTGGCTCACCTGTTCTCCCCCTCAGCTATTTCGGGGGATATGGCAGAAGCCCTAAAATCTGAGGAACACAAAGTGGAAATGACCTTTAGAAGGTCACACCAGGCGGCGGCATGGTCCATCAGGGCGTCCACATCAGCTTCCTTCTTCATCAGATCCGCCCTCATCTGGTTGCGCCAACTGCAGGCCAGGATCCCTGCAGACGATGTCCGCACACATCAGGACCTGAGCAAGCTAGTGGCTGCAACGGAATACGATTCCGATGCAACCTTGTACGCTGCTCGGTTTTCTTCCAGATCCTTGGCATCCAACGTGACAGCCCGCCACATGCTATGGCTAAGACACTGGCAGGCAGACGCCAAGGCCAAGTGGCGTCTGGCAGCAGCCCCTTACCAGGGCGGCAAATTATTTGGGAATGCCTTAGCCCCATACCTGTCAGAGAACAAGGATAAAAAGAAGATCCTGGCTCATATCACTAAGCGATCCGATAGGCGTCCTATACCTTACAATCGCAGACAGATCTTCTGGCCTGCTTCTACCCCAGCAGCCACTCAACCTTCTCGGCCCTTCATGCCCAGACAGGACCGTCCGGCTGACAGACCAGCCACACGGCCTAGGCAGCAATTCCAGTCCAAACGGCCCTTTTGAGGCGGGGGTCGCCCCTTCCGTAAGAAGTGACCCCCAGTGGTGCCTCCCATAGGGGGAAGGCTCTCCCTCTTCGCCACTCAGTGGGAGGCCACCACCACAGACACCTGGGTCCTGGACACCATCCGCCACGGCCTGTCTCTGGAATTCATATCCAATCCACCAAAAAGGTTCATTGCTTGCCCCCAATCAAAGAAGCCCCTAAGGAGAGGTATCATGCAGGAGGCCATTCGTCACTTACTAGACATCAGAGCCATAGAACCGATACTTGCGGATCAACGGGGGCGCGGATTCTACTCCATCCTCTTTGTAGTCCCCAAGGCCTCAGCAGGATGGAGGGCAATCTTAGACCTAAAACACCTGAACCTTTATTTGGCATACCAAAGGTTCAAAATGCAGACACTTCAGTCTATCCTAGGCAACATCCGAAAGGGGGACTTTCTCACTTCAGTGGACCTTACAGAGGCATATCTCCACATTCCCATCAGCCCCGGCCATCGCCGGTTTCTCAGGTTCAGCTACATGGGACATCATTAACAGTACAGGGCACTGTCATTCAGCCTGTCGTCGGCGCCAAGGATCTTTTCCAAGGTCCTGGCGGTTCTGGCAGCACACCTGAGATTGATGCCGGTTCGGATGCAATGCTACCTGGACAACATCTTAATACAGTTGTCCTCCCCACAGAGAGCTCTGACAGACGTGAGACTGGTGATTGGAGTCTTGCAGAGCCACAAGTTTTCAGTCAATTTCAAGAAAAGCCAGACAGTCCCATCGACCAGATTGCTCCACTTAGGAGCCATCACAGACACAGTAGAGCATCAGGTTTATCTGTCTCAGGAACGCAGGAACAGTATACGGGATCTAGTTCTCAAGGTCTGCAGAAAGACTCTGTCCCCGCCCAGGCTCTCCAAGCTCCTGGGAAAGATGATATTATGCATCTTGATCGTCCCCTGTGCCAGATTACACTCGCGGCCCATCCAGTGGTGTCTGCTCCCCTATCAGAAGGAGGGAACAAGCACTTCTACCCGAGAGGTAAGAATTCCACCACACATCTTACGCTCCCTCAGATGGTGGCTATCTCCAGCCATGATCAGAGGGTCTCTTTTCAAGGAGCCCAGGCGGCTCACGGTCACGATGGATGCCAGTCTGTTCGGCTGGGGAGCACACTTTCGGTCCCAATGGGTCCAAGGGAGGTGGTCTCCTGCGGACCTGAGACACAGCATCAACTGGCTGGAACTCAGGGCCATACACCTTGCCCTCCGCCACTTTCGCCACAGCATAGCGAAACAGCATGTACTCATCCTTATGGACAACGTGGCGGCAAAGGCCCATGTGAACAGGAAGGGGGGCACCTGGTCCCGGGTGCTCCTGACTGAGGATCAACAGCTGGGCTCCTGGGCAGAGACCAACCTCGCCTCACTCAGGCGGACCACATTTCGGGGGAGGCAAACGAGAGGGCAGACTTCCTGAACAGGTCAACCGTGGACCACTCGGAATGGCGTCTGCACCCGAGGCTATTCAGGGAAATCACTCACAGATTCAGTCTCCCCATCATAGACCTGTTTGCCTCCAGAGCAAACACGCAGCTCCCGCGGGTCCTCTCGCGGTTCCCAGTTCAGGGGGCAGAGGGAGTAGATGCTCTCCGGACCTCATGGCCAGACAGCCTACTCTATGCCTTTCCCCCTTCCCCTCCTCCCAGCGGTCATCTGTAAGCTCCTACAGGAGAGGGCAGAGGTTCTCCTGGTAGCCCCTTACTGGCCGCGGAGACCCTTGGTTCGCTGACCTCATCGGCCTTTCTCAATCACGCCCTTGGAAAATCCCTCCAGACAGGGTGTCACTGATCCAGGGGGACCTGACTCACCCAGACCCCCAATGGCTCCAATTAGCCATTTGGCACTTGAACGCAGGATCCTGATCCAGGAGTCCTGTTTGCCAGGGGTCATTGATATAATTCAGGCATCCCGTACACCGGCGACAAACCGCATCTACGAGGCCACATGGCAGAACTTTTGCCGGTGGTGTGCCGCTCGTCAAATTCTTTTATCGAGATTGTCCGCCCCTAACATTCTAGACTATTTGCTGGAGGGACTGAATAAGGGATTGGCACCTAGCACATTGCGTAGGCAGGTGGCGGCCCTCTCTACCTTGCTCTCTTGCGACAATGTTAGTTCTCTGGGGCAACACCCCTTGATCCGCTCCTTCATCAAGGGAGCTACAAATACCAAGCCACCTGTGGTTCACAGGTATCCCACATGAGAATTACCTAGGGTCCTTCAGGCACTTACCAGGGCTCCCTTTGAGCCCCTCAGTTCGTGCGACATGAGGTCCTTATCCCTCAAGGTTGCTTTCTTGTGGCCATTACTTCGGCCCGGCACATCTCTGAGATGAACCTGTAGCCCCTTCTTGACGTGAGATTCACTGAAGACATTTTTATCATCTGGCCATTGAAATTTATCTTTCATCAAATTCTACCATTACTTTAACAACTTCCATCGTTCCATCAACTTCAATCTAGGTCTATTAACAGAACAAGTTCACTTCTTTGATGCCACTCTAAAATTATACAGTGAATATAAAAACATCACCAGGAAACCTACAGATTGTCAAGCATATCTATATGCTTCCAGCTTCCACCGAGAACACACCATCTAATCTATCATTTATAGTGGGGTTGTATGCTACAACCACATTTCTTCTGACCCATTTGATTGATATATTAAACTGATGGAATTAAATCAGTCATTCTGGAGACTGAACTTCTTATCCAATGAGATCAATAGGCAAAGCAATTTAACCAGATAATTGGAGGACCTATTAAAAGATAGATCATAGAAACAGAACACCTCTAGTTGTCACCTGAAGTTTAAGCCACTCAAATGCATTATTGATCAGCTATCAGCTACTGCATAATGACACCACATTTTCTTAGACACTGTGTGGCAGGACAATATTTATTTGCACATTGCCAATTACTGAACCTGAAGCAGATTCTCAAAGCAACAAGCAATAGCAGGACAATTATGACAATATGGAAATCAAACCCTGAAACAAACTTAATGTCTATTTTATGTCAACAGTTTCCTCACAGGACTCGATGTACATATATATGAATACAGCTACTTTCATGTGTTCTTCCAATGTCGTATTTACCATCATCTGCCAGCAATGTCCCTCTGAGTTTTACATAGAACATATAAGACAAACTTTTGTATAAAATAATTGATGTACACAGGTTTGACATCAGGCCTCAAACTAAATACTATCTAATTTCAACCTCCCAAATTACATTGTAGAATATCTCAAAATGACTATTTTGTAAAAGCGGACTTAATAGCACCATCAAGCAATAACAATAATATTAGGACTCTCATGGCCTTCCCCACCCTGAAATACCTCGTGCACTTAATGACCCATGCATTTGATTAGTGAATACGTGGGTGAAAGCAGGGAGTAGTGATGATGATGATGATGATGATGATGATAATAATGAAGTTGGAAGGGACCTTGGAGGTCATCTAGTCCAACCCCCTGCTCAGGCAGGAAACCCTATACCACTTCAGACAAATGGCTGTCCAGTCTCTTCGTAAACACTGCCAGTCTTGGAGCATTAACTGCTTCTGGAGGCAGGTTGTTCCACTGGTTAATTGTTCTAACTGTCATGAAATTTCTCCTTAGTTCTAGGTTGTTTCTCTCTTTGGTTAGTTTCCATCCATTGCTTCTTGTCCTGCCTTCAGGCACCTTGGAGAATACTTGACTCCCTCTTCTATGTGGCAGCCTCTGAGATATTGGACTACTGCTATCATGTCCCCCCTTGTCCTTCTCTTCATTAAACTAGATATACCCAATTCCAGCAACCGTTCCTTTTATTTTTAGGCTCCTGTCCCCTAATCATCTTTGTTGCTCTTCTCTGTACTCTTTCTAGAGTTTCAACATCTTTTTTACATCATGGTGACCAAAACTGGATGCAGTATTCCAAGTGTGTCCTTAATACTTAATATTAATACTTCACATGATCTTGATTCTATCCCTCTGTTAATGCAGCCCAGCACTGTGTTGGCTTTTTTGGCAGTTGCAGCACACTGCTGGCTCATATTTAAGTAATTGTCCAGCAGGACTCTGAGATCCCTCTCACGCTTACTACTACTGAGCCAGGTACCACCTATACTGTACCTGTGTATTTGGTTTTTCTTGCCTAAATGTAGAACCTTACTTTTTTCACCACTGAATTTCATTTTGTTAGAAAGCGCCCAATGTTCAAGTTTGTCAAGATCCTCCTGTATCTTAAGCCTATCTTCTGGAGTGTTGGCTATTCCTGCCAGCTTGGTATTGTCTGCAAATTTGATGAATTCCCCATCTATCCCCTCATCCAAATAATTGATGAAGAGGTTGAAGAGCACTGGATCCAGAAAGAGCCCTCGGGCACCCCACCACACTCTTCCCTCTATGTAAATGCAGTTTCGTTGAGGACCACATGCTGAGTACGGCCTGTGAGCCAGCTATAAATCCATCTGGTGGTGATGCTATCTAACCCACATTTTTCTATCTTATCAAGTAGTAGATTGTGGTCCACTTATCAAATGCCTTACTGAAGTCCAAGTAAATTATATCCACAGCATTCCTCTGGTCCACTAATTTTGTTACCTGGTCAAAGAATGCAATAAGATTTGTCTGACATGATCTGTTTTTGACAAACCCGTGTTGGCTTTTGGTAATGACTTTGTTTGCCTCTAGGTGTTCACTGATTCATTGCTTGATTATCTCCCCCCCACACACTTATCTCCCCTTAGTTACAAAGACTGGGAGGCAGGCTGATTCATAGGCCATGCCAAGGAAGAGAGAAAGGAGCAAGGTGCATCAGCTTTGTCTTCATCACCTATAACTCTCCTAAATATTATGTCCTTGGTGAAACCTGGAACAAATAAAATATTCCACGTTTTGATTCAGCTATACTTATGAAGGTATACAATTATGGTTGTAAATTGTTACTGTTGTAAGTTGAGGCACCCACATGACTGGAAGTAAATTTCCAGCTTTTTTGTGGTGCTCATTAAGCAAATGCTGTGGTTATTAAACAAACACTATGGTTATTAAGCATTCATTTCAGTGAGTGTTTTTTGCCAGAAACCAGCAAACCTTCCCCTGCCCACAAATTGTGATCATGTGACAGGAATACCACAGCGGATCACAAAGCTGACCTGCCTGACATGTAGTCATATGACATGCAGGAGCATGACATTTAAAATGGCTGGGACACCTGTTCTGTGGCTATCATAGCTTCGAATTATTGTAAAATGACCAGTCATTAATTAAGGACTACTAATATTATGAACTGCCTGCAATGATTTTATCCATTTTTTTCTTGGACTGTATTTTTTTTCCTAGCATTTATTTTAATTCCACTCTTGAATACATTACTATCATACAAATCTGTACAATATTTTTACTAGCATTCCTTTAGTCATTTTTCCAGCAATTTATTGGGAAATTATCTTCTAATGCCTTTTATACACAATATATACTTTCTTTCCCAAGTACCTACAGGCTACTTTTTTTCACTTCTTTCCTTTTCTTCCATGCCCAAGTTCTGAAACCAGATAAAGAGAATCCAATTAAACAAAAGGGTCACAAATATCATACTTGTTTGCTGATTTATTGAGGAAAATGATAAAATGTGCTTAGAAAACCAACAACTAATATACTCTGCCCAAACAAACATGAGCATTATTGATAATACATTTCTGGAATTCTTGTACCTCATCCCTTTCTTCTAAATGAATTCTGTTAAT
Organism: Crotalus tigris; assembly: GCF_016545835.1. NCBI lineage: Eukaryota > Metazoa > Chordata > Lepidosauria > Squamata > Viperidae > Crotalus > Crotalus tigris. Next base: position 787,263 of record NW_024100605.1, on the reverse strand, counting down.
AAAAATGCTGTGCTAACCATTTCTGAAAAAAAAAAAAAAAACCACTTTGAAACAGCTGCCTAAGACCTTGACGCGAATAAACAGAATTAGCAATTTGTGGAAGAATTGGTCCTGAACAGGTTTCTGTAAGAAAACATATTCATATCATTGTAGTTTTTAATTTATTATATTATTACAAGTGTTATAATATGTTATTGGTGGATATATATATATTGAAACCTTAATAGAAACAAATGAGGGAAGGGGCGTTGTCTTACCTGAACTCCTTTTCTCAGCAGGATGGTATAGAATCCACCAATGGGTAATTTCAGCCTTCCTGCTCAGATGAGACTAAGACAGAACTTTAGCCACGCCTCCCTCTGGGTGTGTCTTCCCAGTTTTTGTCGAGGCGAAGTATCTCTGATGAAGTCTTGGCGCAAGGCTCCAAACAAAAAGTTAATACACATGCCTAAACTACCTGAACAGGGAGGGTATGGATTCTACACCATCCTGCTGAGAAAAGGCGTTCAGATAAGACAACGCCCCTTCTCCAGCAGGATGGATGTAGAATCCACTGATGGGACATACCAAAGCCGCTCATGTCCCTGTAGAGAGGGGAAGTCTAGGCCTGTGTCCCCTGAGAAGTAACCACTTGCTGTAGGACTCGCCTACCAAAAGCAGCCTCCGCCGCTGCAAACTGATCAATCCTATAATGCTTGATGAAGGAAGAGGGAGAGGACCACGTCGCAGCCCTACAAATCTCCTCAGTTGAAGGGTAGACCAGGCTGCTGAAGCCGCTGCACTATGTGTTGAGTGAGCCGTAATGTGTGAAGGAACCGGAAAGGACTGGGAAAGGTAAGCCCTAATCCATCTGCCAATGGTGGAAGAAGAGACCTTCCTACCCATCGCGGCGGGCTGAAAAGATACAAACAAGGCCTCCGACTTTGGAAAAACCGAGGTCCTCTTAATGTAATGGCGCAGAGCCCTGCGCACGTCCAACTTATGCCACTGCCTTTCCAGACAATGTGAAGGATTAGGGCAGAAGTTAGGGAGGACCAAGTCCTGGGATCTATGAAAACCTGTATTAACCTTCGGGATAAAGGAAGGATCTAATCTGAGGACCACCCTATCCCCGTGGAAGGTACATAGGTCATCTCTGACCGATAGTGTGGCCAATTCTGAGATCCTTTTGGCGGACGTGATAGCCACTAGGAAGGCCACCTTCAAGGTAAGAAATTAAAGGGAACAAGTGCTAAGCGGTTCAAATGGATGAGAAGTTAAGGCCTGCAGCACCTTGGATAAATCCCAAGACGGGAAACGATGTACCGTAGGTGCCCTAGCGTTGACTGCGCCCTTGAGAAAGGCACTGACTGCTGGGTGTTGTGACAAGGGAACTAGGTTGTCACAGGTGAGAACTGTCAATAATGCTGCTACCTGCCTGCGTATGATACTGGGTGACAAACCCTTATTTAGCCCTTCCAGTAAATACTCCAATATGTCCGGTATGGTTACAGAGAGCAGCGAGAGCCGCTGCCTGTTGCACCATGAGCAGAAGTTTCTCCATGTGGCATCATAAATCCTATTAGTCGAGGGGCACCTTGAGGCTTGGATCATTGAGATCACCCCAGAGGAATAGGATTGCCTAGTCAGATTCTCCCGCTCAAGTGCCAGGCGGCTAATTGGAGCCACTGTGGATCCGTATGTTGGAGATTCCCTTGGCTGAGAGCCACTCGGTCCTGGGGAATCTTCCACGGTGGCGAGAGTGACAGATCCACAAGGTCGGCAAACCACGGACGCCTTGGCAATTATGGAGCAATTAAGATTATCTCCGCCTGCTCCTGGATCAGCTTGTGTATGGTCGCTTGCAACAACGGGAGGGGACGGAAGGCATAAAGCACGCCCTCCAGCCACCTGCAACGGAGGGCCTCCGTTCCTTCCGCCCCTTGCTGGGAACCTGGTGAAGAATCTGGGGAGCTGTGCATTCCCCGGGGAGGCGAAGAGATCTAGACATGGATGGCCAAACCTGTACGATATTTCCCTGAACAGTTTCGGGTCCAGTCTCCACTCCAAGTGGTCCACTGTGGCCCTACTCAGGGAGTCTGCCTGCCAATTTGCCTCCCCCGATATGTGATCTGCTCTGATGGAGCTCAGAGTAGATTCTGCCCAAAGCCCTATGGTCAGGGCTTCCTGCATGAGTGACCAGGAGCGGGTCCCTCCCTGCTTGTTGACATGAGCCTTGGCTGCAACGTTGTCTGTCAGGATCAAGATGTGTTTCCCTGACACAAGAGAGCAGAACCTTTGGAGAGCTAGGTGAATGGCCCTGAGCTCGAGCCAATTTATGTTGTGAGCCAGGTCTGACCTGGACCACTGACCCTAGGCCAGGTGGGTCTGAAGATGCCCCCCCCAACCAAACAGACTGGCGTCTGTGGTCAAGGTGATCCTGGGGGGCTCCTTGAAAATGGTCCCCTTGGTCATGGCAGGCGAAGCCCACCATAGGAGTGATGACAGTGTGTGATGAGGAACTGACTTTCTTGTTGGAAGCACTGATATTCTGTCTCTGGAAGGGAAGAAGGAATCACTGAAGGTTCCTGGAGTGAAGTCTGGCCCACGGAACGATGCCCATGCAAGAGACCATCTTTCCCAGGAGTTGGGATAGTTGTACCAGGGCTACCACTTTCTCCCTCCGAACTTGTTGGACCAGTTTTTGGATGCTGATCCGACACTCCTGAGAGAGATAGACCTTGCACAGACCCGAATCTATCAATGCTCCCAGGTGGAGCAGACGTTTTGTAGGTGTCGTGTGACTCTTTTTGAAGTTCACGGAGAACCTGTGATCCTGAAGTGTCCGAATCGTGACTTCCAGATCTGACTGAGCTGATTGGAAGGATCTGGACTGCACTAGTATGTCGTCCAGATAACGCTGTACATGCACTGGCATCATCCTTAGATGGGCCACCAGTACGGCCAAGATTTTTGTGAAGACCCTCGGGGCTGAAGAGAGTCCAAAGGGGAGGGCCCGGTACTGGTAGTGCCGCTGTGCGTAACAGAACCGCAGGAACCTGCGGTGCTCTGGAAGAATCGGGATGTGAAGGTATGCCTCTGTCAGGTCAATGGAGGAAAGGAAGTCCTTCTTCCTGATGCTGGCCAAGATGGACTTTAGGGTCTGCATCTTGAATCTTCTGTAGATTAAGAAATAATTTAGACCCTTTAAGTCCAGTATCGCCCTCCATCCTCCTGAGGTCTTGGGAATTACGAATAGGATGGAGTAGAACCCCTCTCCTATCTGGTCCTGTGGTACCAGTTCTATGGCCCTGATGTCTAGTAAGTGGGCGATGGCTGTGGTGACTAATTGTGCTTTTGTCGTGTTTCTTGAAACCGGGCACTGTATGAAACGATCTGGGGGAGATGACTGAAACTCTAGAGAGACTTTGTCTTATGGTTTCTCTGACCCAAGAGTCGGTGGTTGTGCCCTCCCAGATGTCGTAAAACAGTGCCAGGCGATCCCCTATGGGTTAGTCCTCCTTGGCGTCACTTGGACCGCCTGTATGGATGACTGCCTGATCCCCTGAAGGGACGTTTGGCTTGGAACTGACCCCTGGCTCCACTATTCTGGCAGTCCTGTTGACGATCCTGTCTGGGAGATAGGATCGTGAGCCTCTGGGCCAATCCCAGGACTGCCTTGCCCGAAAGGGCTGCTTCCACTCCCAGGGTCCACTGGGACGGAATGGCTGTCTGCATATTCCTGCTGCAGCCGCCTATCCAATTTTTTAGAGGGGTGCACTAGGTCCTTACACTTGTCCTTGCCCTCAATGACATGTGGTTCCAGGACTGCAACGAATAAGTGTGTTCCACTATACTTGGAGGTTGACAGGCGCCACTTTGACTTTAAGTCAGTTTGCCACTGTTTCAACCACAGCATCCTATGAGAGGCAACTGTGGCAGCAATAGATCTGGCAGAGCACCTGGCCGAATGAAGAGATGTGTCAGCGATGTACTCTGAGACTGCCACTAGCTTCCCCAGTGTCTGGTATGCCCCTGGTCTGGCGGGATGAGCGCTTGAAGATCCTGGAGCCACATTATTGATGATCTTGCAAAGAAAGAGGATGAGGTTGCCGTCTTGATTGCCTATGCCGAAGACTGGTGAGCTCTACGAAGGGAGAACTCGAACTTTTTGTCCTCCGCTTTCAGGAACTCAGCCATGTCCCCTGGAATAGCAGTGGTGGAGAACAGAGAGGTTAAAGGAGCGTCCACGGCCGGCACCTCTAAGAGAGAGGCAAAGGAAGAAGAGACATTATAAAGTTTCTTTTCCATACTGCTTGGAGAAGGTGTGGTGGCCAGGGATGACCACTGCTTCTCTACCGTAGTCTGAAAAACTAGCGGACAGGGCATTTGTTTATCCTCTACAACAGTGGTTCTCAACCTTTCTAATGCCGCGACCCCATAATACAGTTCCCCATGTTGTGGTGACCCCCAACCACTTATACATCACCGGGTGCCAGGGGCATGGCCAAAGAAAAGGGGGAAAAAATGGCGGACAGCCTTGCTTGGCGACCCCCATGAAATGGTCGTTCGACCATTGAGAACCACTGCTCTACAACCTTCTCCGCAAATAAGGGGTTGGACTCCTGGCTATTAGAGGTGGATGGTTTGTCCTCCTGGGCCGAGGTCAGGTTGGCCATGGCGCAGGCCTTTAAGAGAAGAGATCTGAAAAGAGAAGGGTCAAAAAGGCTCGAAGTAGCCACCTGCTCAGATGCTGCCTCCTCATCTTCTGACATGGGCGTGTCAGCTATTTCCACATCTACTGATCCCTCCTCGCCTAGTTGGGAGGAGGTCTCGGAGACACCAGAACCGGGTCTCGTGTCATGTTCCACCTGGGAAGGAGGAATAGATGGGGGAGGTGGAGGGTGTGAAGGCCCCTGACTACTCCTAGAGGAGGACATAAATTGCTTAAAGGCGTGATGCATGAATGCCTGGAATTGGCTTTGGGACCACATCTCTCCTTGCTCTCTAGAACTGGCCCCAACCTCGGTTGGGGCACGTCTGCTCTCAGTTCCCTGGTGTGAAGAGGAAGAAGAGGAGCGAAGAGGACCAACCTGCTCAGTTTCCCCCTGAGGAGACCATGCCCACGGGGCATCCTGTGAAGAGGCAAAGGATGGCTCAAACATGGGAGTGTCCAATGAGACGGGGGAAACCACTTCAGTCTCACTGGACCTGAGCCTTTGGGCCTTGGAGAATTCTTTCTCCAGCGCCAGATGTCTCCTCGTGGCCTCTCGCTCGGCTACTTTAGAAGTCTCTTTGACGGATAAATGTTTTGTTTTGGCTTTTTTCTCCCCCCCTCCCTTCCATTTCATCTGATCTGTGTTTTGTTTGTGCAGGGGGGATACTGGAACCTTGAGTTGCTTGGGGTGAGGAACTGTCTGCCATTGCAGTCTAGATAATCCTGGTCAGGGATATCTAGAAGTGGGGGGAACCCAAGCATGCAGATCAAGTAGTCAGAGATGGAAAACCGATCCTTGCTCTGAACAATGGCAATGGCAAGAACAGTCAGACAGCCTTCTAATACTGCCTGTCTAGGCCCTGTGGCTAAAGGCCACTGACTATTTGAAACAGGTGGTCAGAAAGATTACCTCTTCACTCCACTTACACAGGTCTTAAAGAATTTGAGCCTGTTCCTCAATAAGTAGTTAACACAATGATACACTTAAGGTGAGGCAAAGCCTCATGAAATTTGGGATAACACCCTAGAGTTCTACCACACTTGCTATGGGTGTATGAGAATTATTTTACCCTCCGGTTCGGGCCTGACTCGCAGACCAAGGCACTAAGGCAAAATCAGGGGTTGCTCTGTAGCACAATAGGTCCCAACAATATGGCATCTGCCTTGTGGACCTCTCAAAATGGTGGCTGCGCTATGACCATGCAGTCAAAATGGTGGCTGCGCTCCCTTCTGAGCCTCCCAAGAAGCGAAGAGCCAAATTTTAGCAAAAGAAGGGCAGAGAAATACAAGACACAAACTACAAATCCAGCAATTAAACGGTTAAACAGGACGATTCCTGTTTCCCCTGTTTGCGAAAATCACTTGCAGTTTGTTGCGCAGCCTCCGCTGCGATCCGGTTGTGGCTGCAGGAAAAAAGCCTTGTGGCTTCGACGCTCACAGTGAAAGGAAAACACTGGCGGCCGCCCCGGAGAGACCATCCGTCCTCTGCTGACCAACTGATCGGTTGAATTGCGGAGAGCTTCGATCAGTCGGGATGGGAGCTCCCCCCAATTGGGGCCTGCAGCCTCCAACCCCAAAAGAGCTCTAAATGTTTAAAAGGACAGAGTCCTTGCCAAAATCTTTTCAATTTAAGCCAAATCCAATAAGTTAAAGCAATTTAGGAATTTAGAAGTTGAAAATCCAATCAAGTCTGAATAAATCTAGTCTAGCTATGGAGCCTAAATTTTTTGCGCCCTACTGAGCTGAGACTAAGACAAAAACTGGGAAGACACACACAGAGGGAGGCCTGGCTAAAGCTCTGTCTTAGTCTCGTCTGAACAGGACGGCTGAAATTACCCATCGGTGGATTCTACATCCATCCTGCTGGAGAATATGACAGAGATTCAGCTTGCATGACTCAATCAAGTTTGGAACTAAATAATAGAGGAAAGTCTTATACAAAATAAGTAATAAAAGTGAGATATAAATTAAAAAAAGAATTGTATTAAATATGTGTGTTGCACTGACATTGCTATAAGATATTTTTTGGGGGAAAACCCATATTAGTCTATGATAAAAAAAATCACAAGTCTGGGAACACCTTTTCTAACACATTAATGATTTTATTTAATTTGTATTTAATATAAATGAGCTCATTTCTCCAGATATAAAGAGTAATTTTATGGATAAAGGATTTAAATTGGGCTGCGATGAAAGGGAAAGACAGGTTGGTTATATTGATACAGGCTACATGTTGGACAGGTTACAAGTATCCATCAAAGCTCAACACCAGCTATAACAAAACTTTAAACATTCACACAGCTATATGTTCATATTAACATCAAAATCTCATTTATTTCTCTGGAATATATTTCCAAAGATAATGCTTTGTGGGCTTCTAAATTTCTACTTCTGGCAGCTACATAGACAAATACATGCATACAAGCCCAGTTTTATTGGCAACATTTTGCAAGTAGTTTGCCACTGCCTAAGGATGAGAGAAAGTGACTGACCTAAAGTTATCCATATGTCTTCTATGCCTAGGGCATAATTAGAGCTCACTAGATCAGAGGTCCCCAACCTTTTGGGCAGCAGAGACCAGTTCCATGGAGAGAGGTTTTTCTGTGGACTGGAGGAGGCGTGGTTTCCTGTATTGCCTGCATCCCATGGATGGGGCTTTGCTTGTTTTGTGCGGACTGGTTTCTGGCATGCTGCAGCCCGATACCAGTCCACGGACTGGGAGTTGGGGACCCCTGCATAATCCATGACCCATTCAGTAATTGTTTCAGGGATATTTCCTTATCTAAACTTTCCACTTCCTACAAGCTTCTCCACTGACTTTCCTTGTAGGAAGCTGGCAAGAAATGTCGGAAATGATGATCATGTGACTGTAGCTGACTGACTGTGAAGTGGCTATGATTTTATCAAATTTCAATCCCATGGGGGTTATGGAGATCCCATGTCAACCACTTGCATCTACCAAACCCTACCTCACCAGCAGCCATCTGAGTTGCTCCTTTGTCCTTTCCTTGCAGTCCACCACTCTTAAAGAGTTTTCAAATTTCAGCTTAAGTTGAGATAATGGCACACATCAAAAATGAAATTTAGTTGCCCGCTCTCAAAGTGAAACACATACATGACACACACCTAAGCATACTATGTACAGGTTCAGTTCTAAACCAGCCAATTGCTGTTTGCCTGTTGGGCCTTGCCGCCAGCAAGGGGGCAAAAAAAAGCAGGAAATAAAATAGGGATACAGCTTTACCATTTTCCCCTACACCACACAATCTATAGAAAGTGTAGCTGAAAGGAGCAGTGGCAATGAAGTGGCCAAAACCTTCCCAAATTTCATTCCCATGGGAGTATTTTGTATGTTAGGTCTTCTGAGTTATTCTGGTTCAATAATTTCTCCAAATAAAGGTTACAAACAAAGACATAGGACTATATAAATAGATGATCTTCTAGTTTCTAGTCCAGCATCTTTATTGCTACAACCAACTGGCTCATACTTTTTAAAAAATCTGAATAATACTTCTGTCCCACATAAATTATAAACTTTAGACAATATATTATCACCAAAAAATGGAAACCATGACTACAAGTTAGCTTCACACACACAAAAAAATCGTGGTCAGGCAGCCATCTACTATTGAGCAGTAGCTGCAAATCCAGGAGGACCAAGTCCATACCAGTCTCAAATAGTGAAGTACAACCACATCCAACACCAAAGGTTCTGGACTGGAGGGATCAAGCCAGGAATGGTTTGGATCGGAATGGGTCCTCGCCTAATGACCAGGTATTATTTGGTTAAACACAGCAACTAGGACTGCTGGAATTGCCATTGCTAAGTGATGAGGTCATGTGAAGTCAAGCTTTACAATTGCATAGCTCAGCAATGGAACTTCTGGTCTTTGTAACTTCATACTAACACATTTATGAACATTAAATTAGCACTGGTATATTGTGCTGGCATATTCACAAGGAATACCAAAGTGGTATAGAAAAAGGTTATTATAAGTCATTATTACCACATCTACTGTAAGTATGGTTTCTATAAAGCAGGGCTTTTCAATCAGTGGTACGGGTACCACCTGTGGTACATTGGCACCTGGCAAGTGGTACGCGACCATCCTAGAAAAGTGGTAGCGGGGGAGAGGAATGAGCTGAACCGGTGGCAGCACCGCACAAGCCTGAGCGAGAGATGGCTGGAGCTGCAGGGCTGTCACGGCTCAGTAGAAGCACCAGGATTAGAGCCAAGCTCCAGCTGGAAAGCTGCACTGATCTTGGCGCTTCCGCTGAGCCCAGAAGAAGCGCCGATCAGCCGGAATGTTGCAGCCTCTCAAGGGGCCTTGTGATTTACATTCAGATGCTCAGCAACTGATACATATTTATGACGATCACAGTGTCCCAGGGTCATGTGAAGTGACCAAAACCTGTTGCAATCACCCAGCAGATGGGGGGAATAAAAACCAAACACCCTAACCCCACCCCCACTGCCAATCCTCAACAGAAATGCTCACAACAATGAAAATCTCGGACAGGAGGAAGAGCACCACAGGCACTTTTTTCAGTGCTACTGTAACTTTGAACAGTCACTAAGCAAATTGTTGTAAGTCGAGGACTATCTGTACTTTGACACCTTGCTAGGTGACTGGTGGTACTCGGATATTGCCATATCCTAAAAGTGGTACAATGGGTGAAAAGGTTGAAAAGCCCTGCTCTAAAGAATGTATCGGATCCATAAAGATGTTGGCGAAAAAGAGAAGATTTGTAAACTTTCAAGCCTCTGAATCACAATGGAATTAATTAATTGACAATGTAACAATGAAACTCTTAGGGAACTACCGAAAGTAAGATCTACCACGAAAATAAGCCCTAGCTTGATTTTTGGGGATGGGCCTAATATAAGCCCTACCCCAAATATCAGCCCTATATTTTGGGCGAGGCACACACCTAAAAATCAAGCTAGGTTGGGGGAGGAGGTGTGGAGCTGCCGCATGCGCCCTGCACCCACTTACCTTGCAGCCAGGCCAGGCCTCTCCTTGCAGGCCAACTTCTTCTGCGGCATCCTCAGGCCTACATTTCGCAGTCAGAGACCCTTCTGGAAGGCCACTGCACTGAGAACTGAGCTATGGATTGAATCCATAGATCAGTTCTTGGCTGCAGTGGCCTTTCGGAAAGGCCTTTGACTGCGAAATGCAGGCCGGAGCTCCATTCTCAGCTGCAGAATGAAGGTGCTCCTTTGGCCCCAGAAGAAGTGGGCTGGCTGGGCAGGGATGTTGGTGCCGGAGGTGAGTGGAAAAGACACCCCCTCCCCTGAAAAGGAGGCAAAAGAGACAATAAGACTTATTTCGGGGGAGACACAGTATGGGAAACGAAGACAAACAATAGGTTGGATTTGCCTAATTTGCTAAACTTAAAATATACATAGCAAGAGTTCTGTCAGCATATTATGCAGTGTTAACATAACTACCAGAACCATTTGTTTAATGTTGACTAATTAAGCATTATGAAGAATCTAAAGGCTTACTCATTCACTAACATTAATACCACTCCTAGTAAAGATAATGCCCCATTGTACACAATCATAATTTCATGATACCCTGTTAATCAATATACATAAATTAGAACCATGAAATATGTTTAAATTGCAGATTACAAACAAAACAAACAAAAAACAAAAAAACGACCCCAAATCTCAAAATTCTTACTATATTTACAAGTTAGATACATAAAAAAGAGAATCATTCCAACAAATGCTGAAATTCAAAAGTAGGTCACATTCTCACAAGGAAAAAAAAAACTACCTTAAGATCTACCTAAAATGCAATATATATCTGCCTAACAATATTTATAAATATGTTTAATATAATTTTCATAGGTTATGAAACAAAAGAAACATTTTTTAAAAATGGAATAATGGAAATTATAGCCATGCACATCACTGAGAAATTAAAACAAAGAAAACCAAATATAATATATTGTGAAACTCAAGTATAATGCTATCTATATCTATCTATGTGAAACCATTAATAATAATTTGGTTTATACCTATTTGACAAAGAAGAAAAAATAGGTATATTTTTCTTTGTTTAGTAAAACTGTTATTAATGCACACATACGAGACCAGTGACTTCCCCATCTCTTTGTTTACTATCTAGCTTGAATAAGTATCTTCTAGAGAACTTAAAGCTTACACGACATTTTACAACTTTAAGTTGAATTAGTAGTAATATTACACACAAACGGATTTTGTTTTTTTAATGGCTAGCATTGTTTTTTAAGATATTTTATTTAAATACAAAAAAGCAACATCTCACCAAACAGCCTAATTTTAAAGTAATATGAACAAAAAGTTTGCATTTGGAACAAAGATTCAAAAAGACAAAGTTAAAATGGCATGGACATCTTAAAAAGTATAGATTGTGTAGGTATTTTAAATTTCATGATTACGCTACCATCCATGAAGTGAATACATCTGTAAATAAATAGAAGCTATCCAAATAATATTCAAATTTCATGACAGACGACTTCAACTAAACTTTTCAAATTCTACACAGCTCCAAACATTATATATCTACAATAAAAGACCTAATTTTACCTTTCCTAGATTAAAACCTTTTGACTTACTCAACCCAAAGAAATTTAAAATTATATCTATTTGGACAAATCACTTTAGACAACAGGTGGGATTCATGTATTTTTAATGTTCTGACACTCAACTATTCATATAGAGAAAACATTAGCTGAAGAACAAGCATTTTAGCCTAGTCTTTCCTAATGTGTTGATTTTCTATATTTTTTCCCTTCATAGCAAAGCATTTTACTATGCTAAGTCTCCATTGTTAGCCTGACAATCCAGTCATCACACAACTTTATGATTTCACAGGCTCCCTTAGCCCTTATTTTGGAAGAATGAAGTATGGCTCCATTTATAGCAATAATTTTCAAACTTTTTATATTTTGGGTACATTTTTCATATTGTACTAATTGGCCATGGAATTTCTGTGTATTGAAAAATAATACAAATATCATCTCTCACACACACTCCTGCTGCAAAGCACAGATTAAGCTTATCTTTCATAACTGGTGCCTTTCAGATGCTTTAGGACTGCATCTTCCAGTGTTTCTTATATGTAGATTCCAGAATAGAGAATAGTGGATTAGATCTGCTAGTGTGATATTTGTATCCTGCATTGACTGAAAGCACACCCTCAGTTATTATAATACAGTTCAGAGTCTGCTTATAGCTATACCCCTTAGGGCAATATCAGCAATATTTGAACAAGTCTTTTAGAAATGCTTATTCAACATTATGTGCCTTCTCCTCTAAATATCCCAGCAAGCTTTTGAGTAATGCCAAGTGCCCTAAAATACTGTCTAAAAATAATTATTTTCCAAACCTTTTTGTGATATATCGCTGTATCTATTTCTATTTCACACTATGGCACAGTAAGTTATCAACTTTAATCAAACTGCTAGACAACAAAAACATTTTTTCTTCTCAGTAAACATGCTGCTATCTTGCTGATGTTATCATTTAATTGTGTTAGCAAGTATAGTATTCTTTGAAACAAACATTTTTAGAAAAAAAAATGAAATGTTAAGAACCAAAAATAATAGGATGCCGATTCACAATAATCAAAAGGGGCTATTACATTCTTTCTTTTCCCAACAATTATCTTCCCGGTCAGTAAGAGTTTCATTCTACAAGACGGGGAATACCACTTCAAATGCATACCAGTATTGAAAAATCCTTATAATTGACAAGAAATAGCGTGAATTTCTCTTACAGCTCCATCGAGACCGTGGATATTAAAGTCCCTTCTACTTTGAGACTCTTTTCTAAACCACCAGTGCCCCCTACAGGCGGCCTCTGGCTTTTCTCAACGGCCGGAGGCGGCCAGCTCCTCCAACAGTCAACCCTACCCGGTCCAGTCATGTTTGTTTCTGCCTCGGGCACGACAACCCAAACCTCTCTGAAACGTTAGAAAAATAACGACCGCTCAGAACAAAAACAGGCTTACGAACCTCCTAGAGAAATCCCGTCCTGGCCTAACTCTCCGAAATGCCACAGGAGCGCAGGAATGTCAGCTGTCATAGCTATTAAATCCCAAGCGGGTGTTCGGGAGTCTCGGCCGCGAGTAGCCCACGACCGCTTCCCTCCGGCCCTTTTCCTACGAACTGCAGGCTCCCAGACTCCGCTCTTCCGGGAACAGCCCATCCGAAGATCCGTACCCTCAAAAGCCAGCGCTGAAGCGAAACCCCTCCGAGGCCTAACCCCGAGGGACCTCAGCCGAAGTCTCTCCGGCTCCTTGGAGACGCCAAGCGCAGGAAATGACCCAAAGCAGCCGCAAGCATCATATGGAAGCCCACAAGGGGGTGCGCCGAGTCGGGGTCGCTAATTGGCAGCGGTCTCTCACGATACCACCGGGCTCCCGCTACCTCCTCCGGCTTGACAGGCGCCCCCGGCCCTGCGAGGGGGGCCCGGTTTCTTCCCTCGGAGGTCTGCCGAGCATCTCCTGGCTCCCCCCTCCCCCCGCTGCCCTCTCACCTCGGCCGGTCCTCCCCTCCGTCCCACTCCCTATCGCATTGTCTTTCTCTCCGGGGAGAGGGAATAGACCCCTCCTAGGCCGAGCCCCACGGGACATAAAGGTGCTCCCCACATTTTCTCTGGGAGGACCCCTTTTCTCCTCAGCTACGAGAAACAACCCCCCCGCACGCCTCCCTGTCCCCAAGCCAGGCCCGGGCAGGCCCAACCCAGTGGGCCTCGCTTCTCCCTCCCGCCCCCTCCCCGGAAGGAGTGGGGCCCTTGCCCGTGTGCCAGTTTTAGCCCCCCCTTTCGTCCACGCGAAGCACTCACCTCCCGATTGCCACCGGGCCCTGCCGTCCTGCTCGATACCCGCGGCCCCTGAATCCAAAGCCTCTGTCGCCGAGGTGGAGACTCCCAACCAGAGGCGAAAAAAAATTAATCATAAAAAATAATAATAAAAATAATTCCAAGGGGGAAAAAATGGCGGATTAAAATCCAAGATGGCGGCACCGAAGGGCGAATTAACTCGAGCAACGCTACCTAGAGATCCATCCGCCGCGTCCGCGAGAAGAAGTCCCCGAGGCCACACACAACGACCCTGCAGCGCTATAACGGGGCCGCGGCACGTTGCGAGTCTTCTACGAAGAAAGCCCGTCACCTCCAGCAAACCAGCGCGGGCGAAATTCTGCTGTGCGCAAAAGTCTTTTGTCTTTCCTCTAGGCCCCCTGGTTTCCTCACACAGCCATAAGAAACGCCTCCTGCTTGTGCGCTCCGAGAAGGCGGAGGAACACTCCAGATAGGGAGAGGGCCTCTTTTGCGAGAGCGGAGGAATACATCACCACAGAGATTCTTACCTTAGTCTACTGTTTTAACTCGAGGAGCCGAAGAGAGGTATCAGCCAAGCATCGCCTCTGCAGTCCCGACACCTCTGTGGGAGGCGGAAGAACATTGCCCATACGGTTACATATCCCTCGCAAGATTCGAAGCGGAGGGATACACGGATAAACAAGGGATGTTTAGTATAGTTTGAGGGGCCGAAAGAAATCCATTAAAAATCAATCCGCCCTGCTCCCTCCCCTCCAGCCCTTTAAATAAAGCCGAGTTTTGGCGAAGCCCAACAGGCCGGGTTGGGGTTTCGCGTTGGCAGCCTAATTCATCTGCCATAAACTGAGACCGGCCAAGGCGAGTGCAGCTCCCTGGCCGCGAGTTACTCGGACATATGTCCCCGGGGTTCGAGATTCCTAATGTGCTCCGTATAGAGACCGCAGGAAGAAGGAATCCGAATCCAGATCCAATTGTTCATACTTCCTTTATACAAGTTAGCCCTCCGAAGCCTGAGTGGGCCAAAGGTCTCTAGAAAAAACGCTTGCATGAGGTTCTTGTTCCTCAAAACTGAACAAACCTTTGATGAGTCGTGGATTGCTTGCCCCCTCATCTCATTTCTCGAACAAAAGGGAAAGTGACAGGTGATGACAAGGGGCTTGTCACCTGGAAAAGAGCCCCCCTTGAATTCTGTAAGCAGCACCACCAGCAGCAGCCGTCTTTTGCATATACTGTATTACTCGCGGAAAAATAAAATGTGTGGGGAAGGTGAAGACTTTGGCAAATCAAGAGGGGTGGGTCTGTTCGCAATGGAGGTTCTCCTATGCAATTATTTTCCAAAGGGCTGGATAGACAGCTTGGTGTCATATTCTTTTAGTGCATCCTGTAGGCGGCTGTCATTTAGCTTTGATCTTCCGAGGACTGGGCTTGTAGGTTAATTCGGTCGCTAAAACTTGCCTCTGTATAAACAGCGCAGCTTTTCTAGCTTTTCATCACTTTCTTTGTCTTAATCACAAATGTAACGTTTTGGGGTTCCCCTTTTCTTGTTCCCCTTCAGTTTGCAGTAGTTTGAGTCTTTTAACATTTACATCTGGAGCAGGAAGACAGGTAGTAGATTGCAGCAACTTAGTCCTTTTCTGGGGAAGATATCCTGATCTTTCCTAAATAGAGTAAACTGTTACTCATTTCCTCTAACTAGGTCTGTTGTATGTACAGGTATTTATATATGTTGGAGAGCTCCTATTAATAATGAATTGTTCTGTTTTCTCAACCCTTGGGCAGGACTCAAAAGCATGACTTCTGTTATATCAGGTTTTTAAAAAACAATAACAGAGAAATGTATTTGTTAAATGGAATCAAGGTAAAAAGATGGGAACCTGAGGAAAATTGGGCAGGAAAGAAATGGGAAAGTAGCAAACCTCTGAGTAAGTTCATATGTATGAAGAAAGATTTTGCAAACTTTCAGCTACAGTGGTGCTCTAGATTGGACCTCTTTGAAATTTTTTTCAGATCTTTAATTTAGGAGAATCACTGTGCTATGTTTGCCACAACATATCTAGACAATGAATGACATTGAAAATGCATGTGCTGCCATCTTAATTCCTCCCCCCCCCCCCTCATAACTTGAGCATGTGAAACAAGGTCCCATGCTTATGTGGTATAAACCTGGGGTAATATACATTACCAATTTGAATTACAGGTGTCCTTGTTTAGTGACCACAATTGGGACCGGCAATTTGGTCATTAAGCTAAATTGTTGCTAAATGAAACCATGACTGTGCTGATCTTTCTTCAGCTTTCCTTTGTTTTAAAGACCCATAGATGCAAAGACTATCATAACTGCAATTGCTAGATAAGGACCACCTTATTGTCTGAGTCTTTCTACACAGTGTTGGACCTCCAATTATAACATCCGTGACAGATGCCTTGTTTTCTTTATCTGAAGGTAGCCAATGAATGGAAACTCACCATCTTCCTATTAAACAGTTCCATTGCTGAACTATTAACATTAGAATATTTTTCTTTACGTCTGATGGAATATCTGTAACATTTGAACTCACTCAGAATGGTGGTTGCTGTGGAATGTTAATATAAGTGAGCTTGGGACCTTGATTAAATGCAAGTAATGTGATGCATCTACTGTTAATCAGACTGATTGGCTTAGCCTATTTTCATATAAAACCTGGAACTGCAAATTATATTTGTGTGTAGCACAACAGTATTTGTGGGGAAAGGTAAAAATAAAATTAAGGTAGCAATCTCATTTACATGTGCCAAGCCCCGTATGTTAGAAGGGCATTCAAAAGGTAAGAGGTTTCCATTGTTCTTTCACAACCACCATTTTGACTTTTTGGATCTCTCCAGATGGCCTTGGTTTAGTTTGTTGTGCAAGCACACCTGGTGTGGTTGATAATTCAGTATGTCATACAAACCCAGAAAATTAGATTAATTGAATAAAAATTATAGTTAAAAATCTTTCCAGATAGTTCAATAGGCAGTACATTGGAGAAAATGATTAGCTAGACTACATCTTTTTCTTTTCTTCAATCATGTCTGTTCTGCATAAATCCCTGCAGCTTTCTTAGCAAGGTTTTTCAGAAGTGGTTTGCTATTTCCTCCTTCCTAAGACTGAGAGAAAGTGCCCAAGGTCACCCAGGAGGTTTTGTGCCTAAGGCCAGACTAGAATCATGGTCTCTGCCATAACCACTACACCAAACTGTCTCTCATAGACTGCATCTAAACCACTTTAAATAATTGTTGCTTCTGCTTCTATTGCTAATTTATAGAGAAATCTAGGCTGAAATATGGTTGGATAATCAGTATGAGAGTTCTTGGTTATTTTTGAGCTTGGTTGTTTTCTTGCAGGCATTTCATTACCCAAACTAGGTAACACCTAGTAATGGTTGTTAGAAGTAGGGTTCACTCTCAGTTTATATTCTAATGGCTTGCCCTATCAGTGTTGGTGAGAGTGGTCTTGGAGATTCTTTGGTTGGGCTTTTTACTGTTAGCCAAAGAACCTCTAAGACCACCCCAGCCAACACTAACAGGGCAAGCCACTGGAATATAAACTGACAGGAAAGCCCACTTCTTACCAGCACTGATGATGTTACCTAGTTTGGGTAATGAATGTCTGCAAGAAAACAACCAAGCTCAGAAAGCAGCAAAGAACTCTCATTTCAACCCTGAGCTACAAATATTCTCCTTTATTGGTAATTCAGTATGTCATATAAAGAGAGCCAGTTTGTTATAGTGGTTAAGGCTACAGATGGGTTGAACATGTAATTGCTAAAATATATAAACTTATTCTGAGATTTGAAACAAAAGGACAAGTTAAAACATCATAAAGAGGGCTGATACTTTTGGTCATAATATACAGATGAAACAATGGGAAAGAATGTGGCTGAAAGGACTGAAATTATTTATAATTTAAGAGAGTTTATAAAATGATGTACCATTGGTCCAGGACATTATCTAAGATTTATAAAGGTAATTGTAATTAATATTGGAAATATGAAAAACATAAAGGGATATTTGACCATTCATAGTGGACTTGTGAAAAAAAATAGATACAAATACACATAAAGAGGCAAAGAATGTTGAAGATTAATTTTTAGATGAAACCAGATGTTTTTTTTTAATTTGGACGTATGAATAACCAATTAGAAAAGATTTACAGAAGACTGGCTTTGTGTATGATAACTACAGTGAGACTACTATGCAAAAATGTGGAAAAAATACTGAAACACCCACAATGGAAGAATACAATATAAAGGTGGCAGCAATGGCAAAATTGACCAGTTTGATCCAGGATAAAACAATAAGAACCTTTATAAAAGACTAGAAACCTCTTAGAGACTTCTTGCTGAAAATGGAAAAATGAATTGGTTATTTATGGATGTTCTGATTAAAATGATTTATATGGAAAGAAGGTAACCATGTAATGTAATATTAAAGAAGGAGGAGGGATAATCTGTAACTGCTATAAAGATCAGAAATTACTTTTTGATCTTTCTCTTTTCCTGTCTGTATTGTTTCCTGTTCTTTCTGTTGTCTATTTCTTAACTTTTTAAAATATTTTTCATGTTTATCTTTTATCTACAGTGTGTTAAAATATCTAATAAAAATTATGTTATTGTATGCTGCTCAGAGTCACTTTTGGCAAATTGGGTGGCAATATCAATTAAATAAATTTAGTCAAACTTCTATTCTGGATGTTAAGGTGACCAACCGTCCTCCTTTTGGAAGGACAGTCCTCCTTTTTTGAGTTCTGTCCTCCCTCAAAAAGTGTCCTCCTAAATATCCTCCTTTTCCATATACCGTCCTCCTTTTGGGAGGACAGTCCTCCTTTTGGGAGTTCTGTCCTCTCTCAAAAATGTCCTCCTAAATGTCCTCTTTTTGACGACTAATCTGCAGGGCTTTTGTTTCCTCATAGAATGCTCAGAAGGCGTTCCGGGACCTTTTTTTAAATTTTTTTTCAACTTTTGCATCTACTCCCCCTATTGGCTTTCGAAAGCCAATAGGAATTGCTGCTGAGCGCGCCAAAACACCCGGGCGGCAAACTTTGCACGTGCAAGTTGCAGGAACTTGCACCCCTCACTGCTACCCAACTACACGATCTCCTACTTCTTAGTTCCAAAGATAGCTGGAGGAGACTGGAGCGGTAAGTTTCACTTGATCTTCCCTGTTCAGTTCTACGCGGGGATACACAGGGTAGGCGGTGGTGCTGGGGGGCGGCTGGGGGGGGGTGGCTGCAGGACCAGAGCTGGCGCAGCTGGTGCTTTGCAAGCCACGGGGCCGGCTCTACGGGGATGGGCAGGGGGGGCGGTGGTGCTGGGGGGTGGTGGTGCTGGGGGGCGGCTGCAGGGCCGGAGCCGGCGCGGCTGGTGCTTTGCAAGCCGTGGGGCCGGCTCTACCGGGATGCGCAGGGTGGATGGTGGTGCTGCCCCAGCAGCTGGGGGGCGGCTGCAGGGCCAGAGCCGGCGCGGCTGGTGCTTTGCAAGCCGCGGGGCCGGTTGTACGGGGATGGGCAGGGGGGGCGGTGGTGCTGGGGAGAGGCTGCAGGGCCGGAGCTGGCGCGGCTGGTGCTTTGCGAGCTGTAGGGCCGGCTCTCCATGGCAGGGCAGCAGTGCTGGCGGGGCGGCTGTGGGCGGGGGCGCGGCGGGCAGTTGACCTTCCATGGGCTGCGCCAGCTGGTGGTCTACGCAGTGCTGACCTGCACTGCCACCATCTCACCCTGCGCATCTACATGGCCATCCTGGAGCGCCTGGCTCACAACACCTGCCTCCGCCGCCCACCCCCGCGCAGTCCAGCCGTGTAGATTTTTGGACAAGTGAGAAATCGAGATTGAATATTGATACTCTAGCTGCAGCACTTGCCGTAAAATTCAATATGAAGGATATTTCTTGTTCAGATATTTCCAATATATTGTTAGAAGATGATACATTGACAAAAAATATTCATTCAATGGAAAAGTACTCATTTAAATAATTAATAGGCATGTAAGCATAATTACAATATAAAATGTTATTGTTACAAATGTTTTTTATTATGCATTTATCATATTATAGTGTATTCTGTATTATTGTTGCAAGAAATACAATGTTTCTTTTATTTACGATATTTTTTTCTTAAATTTATTCGTGTCCTCCTTTTTGTTGTAAAAAAGTTGGTCACCTTATGGATGTATACTATTAATTTTGCCATTGCTGAATATTTCTCAAGTTTTGGTTTGGAGTTAGATAGTGTTGACAAATTATCTGTTTTCCGATGGGCCAAATTTGTCATTGCAGCTATAAGCATATATCTTAGCAGACTATGATATTTTAATCTGTTGTAATGGAAAGATTTTAGTAAAAAAAACCTTGAGGTTTCAATTTAATCTTTGAAGGGTTTTTTAAAATAATGTTGTGTATTTCTTTCCAGTGCTTCTGACTTTTTACAAGGCCACCACGTAAAATGTTCCTCCTGTATTACAACATTTCCAACAACTATTTAATAGGATTTATCTATGTTCGCAATTATGACTGGTGTTATATACCGTCTGTAAAATATTGAGTCCCAGGTTCTCCTAAATTATAGTTTGGGATAAATTATGTTGAATATTTCAATAAGTTATTCTATAATTGTAATTTAACTGTGTTCTTAAACTTTTATATCACTTTATCAGACAGTCATTTGCTTCTTCTGTCTCCATGTCACATTTTGGTAGCAATCTACATATATGTCCTAATAATGGTTTTATTCTGTATAAGTCTTTCAAACTCTATCATTTGTCTTAAAAATCCTTCTCCGTTCTTAAGGTCATGTTTTATTTTTCCAACAATCTGTAAATGCTTTTGACCTTTGCCAGATAAGCTTTGCTATATATTTAGTGTATTGCTAGAAACTGGATGCACCATATCTGCATACATAATTACACTTTTCTTATAATTGTCTCTAGAATAGAAGACATTTGAAGGTGAAGCTAAAAGCAAGATTGCTGGACTTTTTTTTTTAGAATGTTCATATCAAACTCTGTTCTCTTTGACTATGACAAACAGTTTGTCTGGCAATATAATTTCAAGTAGTTATAATCTTTGTAGGCATAGACAAAACTTGGCTTCTTTTCCAACGTCCTTATTGCTATTCTACCAAATGCTAGTCTGTAGTGTAATCCTTGATTGCTGGTTCCTTTAATGTTGATAGTTGATCCTAAAGACAGAAGCTATCCTCCAGTACTTTCATTATAAATTTTAAGACTAGCTGCTGGACCTGTTGTCAATTGTTTGGTTTTATTTATATATAATCTTAGTCCCATTTTCCTCCCCACTGTATCCTTGACTTGACTTTCATTACAAGGGCTGGCTGATCATTTGTATTTTCAGGCATCAGAATTGTATCATCAATATAGCAGAGATTATGGATGTTTTTTTGTTCAGTTGTAAAAATTTACTCATCTTGTTCCAATTCAGCTTCCTTCAATATATATTCTGCGTATAGATTGAATAAATACAGGTGGTCCTCAACTTAGATCACAGTTGAGCCCCAAATTTATGTTGCTAAGTGAGAAATTTGTTAAGTGAGTTTTGTTCCATTTTACGACTTTTTTTGCCACATTTGTTAAGTGAATTGTTGCAGTTATTAAATTAGTAACATGGTTGTTAAGTGAATCTGGCTTCCCCATTGACTTTGCTTGTCAGAAGGTTGCAAAAGGGGATCACATGGTCCCTGGACACTGCAACCATCATAAATATGAACCAGTTGTCAAGCAACTATAATGTAAATCACATGTCCATGGGGATGCTGCAACATTTGTAAGTGCGAAAAATGGTCATAAGTCACTTTTTTTCAATGCAGTTGTAACTTTGAACAGTCACTAAACCGTTGTAAGTTGAGAACTATCTGTAGAGAGTATAGAGCCTTGCCTCACCCCTTTGCTGACCTGGAGTCAGTCTATTGGCATGTTCTATGCATATTGTTCCTCCCTGACCTATGTATAGGTCACATGAGGATAATGAGATATTTAGGGATTGTCATTTTTCTAAGTGCATTCCAGAACTGGACATGGTCAATACATTCTAAAGTCTTTCTATAAGCAATGAAGCACATATTGACTTCAATTTGATGTTCTTTGGCTTCCGCAATTATCCATTGTGCATCAGCAGTAATGTCTCATATTCCTCGGCCTTTTTTAAAAACCAGATTGAGCATCTGACATCTTTCTTTCAATACAGGGGTCTAATCTGTGTTGGATGATCCTAAACATTGCCTTGGTAGCATGTGAAATTAAAAGTATTTTACATAATTTGCCCAATCTGTTGTCTCCTTTCTTTGGTATTGGTGTGTAGACCTCTTCCAATCTGCTGACTACTTTGTTCTTTTCCAGATTTGCTGGTATAGCTTGGTTAAAACCAAGCTGGTTATAGATTCTTCTTCTGTTGCTTGCTATATTTCTGTAAATATTCCATCAATTCCAGTAGTCTTCCAATTTGGTAATGATTAGAGTGCTGATATAAATCATTTTCGAGTACTAGTGATTCCTCTAAATCAGTGGTTCTCAACCTGTGGGTCGGGACCCCATTTGGGGTCGAACGACTATTTCACAGGGGTCGCCAAACAACGCAGTCCGCCATTTTTCCCCCTTTTCCTTAGCTGTGCTACTCCCTTTTATTCTATTGGCTTTTGAAAGCCAATAGAATAGACTCTCTTGAATAGAGTCTAATTCTATTGCCATTCAAAAGCCAATAGGAATTGTCCAGGTTGTCTCTGCCCTGCTGAGCCTGTCAAAAGTCCCATTCTGCAAATGGTGCTGCACCAGTTGAGTAGTCCTCGACTTGAGTTGGGGGTCGCAGCATTAAAAAGGTTGAGAACCACTGCTCTAAATAGTGAATAACTTCTAATTTATTTTGGATATTGGTATCTGTACTGGACAAATTTCAATATACTCTTTAATGTTTGATCTTCGGATTAGTTGTTATCTGCCATTGGCATCCTTCAGCATACAATTTGAGATTGGAACTTCCTTCTGAATTCAGAGATCTTTTGGAAGACTTTCCTTGTTTATCCATATCTATTTTCATCTTTACTGTCTTTACAAATGCTGCAATACTGACTCTTTTTTTCTAACAGTTCTCTGAAATTCTTTGTTAATTTTGTTTCTGAAAGCTTTGTGTTTCTTGGCATTGACTCCTCTTTTTTGCAATTTTCATGTTTGTTGTGATATTTAGTTTGCTTTTATTCTGCCTCTTGATCTTTGGCAGTCTGTTTTCACATTCATCCATAACAATTTTAAGACCATTCCAGTTCCTTTATTCCTAATCTATGAAGGTCCAGAGTTAAAAGCAATGCCTGTTGTTCTTCTTGGAAATGATGGATATATACTTAAGTTTACATTGTAGAAACTGATTCTCCTTCTTCTTCCTCTTTAGCTTAACTTGGAATTTGCACATGAGTAGTTTCTTTATCTGTTCCATGGTCAGCTACATTTTGATGTCATAAGTGAATTCTTTTTCTCACTTAGAAGAAGTTGATTATAATTATAATGTTGATTTTGATGTACTCCAGCTGAAGATATCCATGTATATTGGTTATTTTGGTTATTTATAGATTGTATTAGCAATCAGGAAATCATTCTGCTTCATTTTGGTTTCCAAGGCCATACAGTCCAACTCCATTTTCCTCCTCATTAATTCCACTTTTGGCATTACCATTGCCAAACACAAGCACATCTTGCTTGCATATTCTGTTGAATTCAGATTGAACTTAATCATAAAACTCATCAACCTCCTGTCCTGCATCAGTGGTTGGAGCGTAAACATGGATAATTGTCATATCCAAAAGTCCTTGAAATCTAATTGCTATTATTTGCTCATTAATTGTATGGTAGCCAAGTACATTTCTTGCTATACCTTTCCTAAATCTGAAAGTAACAACATTCCTTCTGTATCTTGTGTGGTAAACAGTGTCATCTTCTGACTGAAAGTATTCAGAAAAATAGTGAAATTTGTTTTAAAAGTCTAAAGAAATAGTAATCAACGACACTAATTTCTAATTTGCACTTCTGTGCTATATTTTATTCTCTCCTTGATGAAGAATAAGACAATTGTCATGGTTCCGACAGATAGAGATGAATAAAGCAGAACTCCGAGGCTTGCAGATTCCTTGAAAAACATGTTTATTAGTTACAAAGCATCGGCATAGTCAAGAGTGAAACCAAGTCTGAATACACAAGTAACAATTTCTCAATACAAAGTTAAATGTCACACCCATAAAACTACGCAAGCAACTACGTTCCTCGATATGATTATTTGGCGGGTTTTTTTATGCAATGCCCAGTCCCTAGTCTCGGGAGCAGCCAATGACCTTGGTTCCCATGGGACAAAAGATTATTTTGACTAATGAAGCACCTGGGCAACCCCCCTTCCTCCGTCCTATGTAGCAACCTAGAATGAGAAGAAAAAAGAGCTGCAGACACGCTCATTTGTAGAGTTGACAATAACCTTCTTATCTGATGCTTGGCCAGGAAGGAATAGAAGCCATGCGTTGGAGAATTCAGCTCTGTATGCTCTAAACATTTTCCATATTCTCCTTCGATTAACTTGTCACATTTTGGGAAGGAAAGAGGATTTACCAGTGTTGAACTTAGAGATTCAGCTGCCAGTCCAATAAGGAATTCATGGAATAAGGAGACCTCTTGTTCTTTGCCTCAAACAATAAAATGACTAAGGATGGCCCTTCATCCACCTATATTCCTTCTTGTCCCTTAAATTAAGAGACAAAGGTAAGTAGTAGGTCTGAATTTTTGTCTCAATGTACTAACGGTCTGCATAACGGTCAACACTGAAATTTAATCCTAGTAAGATGAGAGTACCACGAATAGAGAGTTTTCTGGGTAAGGAAGAAGTAATTCAGCTTGTTTCAATAGACTCAAACTCTTCTTCAATAATGAGGCACAGGGTTTGGGAGGGCTCCTTATTTTTGTATTGTCACTTGAGGTTCAGTTGTATTTGACAGCATTTAATGGCAGTCGTGGATTTCTTTTGTGCAGGAATAACCTTGCAACTGTGATTCATGCTCTGGCACCTATATCATTTACTGCAGAGGTCCCCAACCTTTTGGGCATCAGGAACCAGTTATGTGGAGAGAGGTTTTTCCGCAGACTGAAGGGGGTGTAGTTTTGTGTGCTGCCTGCATCCCGCAGATGGGCCTTTCCTTGTTTGTGCGGACCAGTTGCTAGTATGCCGCGGCCTGATAGCAGTCCATGGACTGGGGGTCGGGGACCCCTGATTTATTGTACATAGGGGTGCCCTTGAAAAGTGTTCAGAAGCTTCTGGTTCAAATGCAGTCCTATCTGGGAATATTTAGATTGCTAGGCCTGGGAGATTTGAGTGCTTGCCAGTTCATTTTCAATTCTAATTTGGGGTACTATTTGTTAAACAGGGAGAGCATATTGGTATCATTATAAATTTATCAAGTTAAATTTTAGATCTCCAGAAACAGATATATGTGAAGGATTTAGCTTATTTTGGTCTTTTGCTTTGCTTTCATTAAAAATTGTGTTGAAGTTCCCAGAGAATAGAAGAGCCATTTACAAATTATTGCATTCAATACTAATAGCTTAACAACTGTATCATTGCATATCAGTTTGCCTAGATATCCATGTCTGTCATCAGCTCTTGAAATGAAATGAAAGGCAACAAAAGAAAAGGTTGTTTCATCTGTGCCATCTTTGTTATAGTGTATGTCATCTTTCCACTATGGGGTTGTTTGCTTGATGTTAATATAATTTTATTTATTTTAATAATAATAAATAATTTGTTAAACCTTTATACTGCCTGACTCCCATTAATTCTGGGCAGCTCATAAAAATAAAAGATTTTACCATTGATTTGGATTTTAAATTTTACTATAATCAATCTAGGGTAGTTATGAAGATAGTATATAAACAACATTTCCCAAAGGTCCATCCACTGCTGCTATAATAAATATGTCCACCTTGCTGTTGATTGCCCTTTTTTTCTTACTTTTCCCAGAATTTTAGACTTCTCAAAATTTGTCCAAATTATGATAATTTAAGTCTGTACATTTGTGCCCTCATGTGAGAACTCTGGATTGATTTGTATAAAAAGTACAAATCAAAAGCAACTTTTGCAGAGTTGTTTACAAAGAGACTGAGGATTGCAGCCAAAGCTGTGATGAAGGGTGCTGGTTTTGTATCCTTGTTTATACTGTACTGAAAAGGCAAAAAGTATTGGTAAATATTATGGATGCCATCAGAACAAATCACTAGTAACTACTCTTGTTTGTGGGGCTGGAAAACCATCAGCTTTCCTTATACCCTGAATTATTTAAAATACAAAACATGCACTATTTTCCAGTCTAAAAACTATAGAATAGTATGTACAAGTATAAACATTTTGAAAAACATAAGCAATTGTTTGAAGGATCACATCTAGTATGGTACTTTGAGTCCATCACTGTTTCTTCCAACTTTGAAGAGAGAGGTTTCATTTGTTTGCCAAAGAGCGTTCTCTTCAAATTGTTTCCCCTCCCTTGGCAGACGAGAATTGCTTTGTCTTCCCCTCACTGACAAATACATTAAAAATATCTGTCAGTGCATGGCATCTACTTGAGAAATAAAATATAAAATATGTTCATACAAAATGTATCATTTGTAAGGCAGTGTTTGTTTTGAATTTAAACTGAAATTCTAGAGCAGTGGTTCTCAACCTTTTTAATGCTGTGACCCCAACCGTCGTAAGTCAAGGACTACCCAACCAGTCGTAAGTCGAGGACTTTCCCTGCCCAGGAGCGCCGCGCATGCGTGGTGCCGCCCCCTGCACTGGTCGAGGCGTAGCTGGCAAGGGGCAGCGACGGTGCAGGGCGACCACCGGCTGGGCCACCAGCTGGCCCAGGCCAAGGGAGATAAGGCACCCGCTGGGCCCCGTGTGCGCCAGCAACCCTCCCTCCACCCGCTGGCCTTCCACCTCCCACCCCTGGCCCTCTTTTACTTACATTTTTAGTAGTTGCTCAGCAGGGAGGGGTGGAAGCTTCCAGACAGCTCGCCTTCGCTGCAGACAACTTGCAGCACTGTTTGCAGAATGGGACTTTTGGCGGGCTCAGCAGGGCAGAGACAGCCTGGACAATTCCTATTGGCTTTTGAAAGCCAATAGAATTAGACTCTATTCAAGAGAGTCTATTCTATTGGCTTTCAAAAGCCAATAGAATAAAAGGGAGTAGCACAGCTAAGGAAAAGGGGGGGAAAATGGCGGACTGCGTTGTTTGGCGACCCCCATGAAATGGTCGTTCGACCCCAAATGGGGTCCCGACCCACAAGTTGAGAACCGCTGTTCTAGAGTGTTCTTAGAATACATTTTATAAGCTTTTCAGAGTCTACTAAAATGATTAAGAATTAATTGTTTACAGATGGCTGCTAGTTATTCTAAGTTGTTCTATTGTGGCTCAGGTTTTTTTTTTCCTGTTCTGACACAGCATAGTTGTGATCTTTTATTTAATCTTGTCCTTGGTACTTCTCTGTTGCAAATTCTACAGTTAGGGATAAACAAGGGTAGGCAACCTTGGCTCTTTTATGACTCGTGGACTTCAACTCCCAGAATTCCTGAGCCAGCCATGCTCAGGCAACCGTGTGAGGTGCTGCCTGTAAAGAGTGGCCATTATCACTGAAAAACATTTTTCCCACATTATCTCTATGTGATAATCCTAAATATTGAGTGTGGTATCAACTGTAGTGGTTATCCATTACAGGCTGTCCCCATATTAAAACATCTGCCTTAAGAACAACTCCTAGATGTGTATGGGCTGCCTGTTACTAAAAATGTGGATAGCATTCTCTCCTTCCTCAAGCCGACGAAGTGCTGAAGCCACACAATGCTTTCAGGAACTGCAGAAGCTGCATATTTTTAGTACACAGTTTATTTTCAGTGTTTTTCAGGGGTTTCCGGAAGCATTGTGTGGCTCAGAGAAATACAATGCCGCCACCATTTTTAATAATGGGAGTCCTTCAAATTCTAACTTAAATACAAATTCAGGTTAAAGAGAAAGATAGAATTAGAGAATGGAACTATTTTAACTCAAAGGTTGCCCGAAGACCTAGTTCCTTCCATTCATTTCTGATTGCCTTCTTTAGCATTAACAATCAAAAAAAAAAAAAAAAAAAAAAACAACCCAACAACTCATCTTTATTTTGGCTAGTCTGAGAAATTCCCAAAAACAGTTCTGTAAAAAAAATTCCATTTGTCATATCTTTCAAAACAAACCTCTCCTGACTTTTCCATCTTCTGCCATAGATCTGTGGAGGTGTATCCATGATTACACAACTCAGATATACAGTACACATCCTTACACCTATTCCTCTTGATTTCATTTTTTTCTGAAATTCATTTTTTCCCATGCTGTTTTTATGACAGTCCCAAAGGTGCTTTTTCAAGAGGCAACTGGACTTTGCTTTTGTTTGAAGACATCTCACTTCTCATCCAAGAAGTTTCTTCAGCTCTGGGATGAAGAAGCTTCTTGGATGAGAAGCGAAATGTCTCCAGAGAAAAACAAGAAAGTCCAGTTGCCTCTTGAAAAAACACCTGGATGACCTGGATGACTGAGAATCTCCATAGACGTGTTTTTATGACAGTTCTTTCAAGCAGCTGTTTCCGAAGGCTCCCAAGGATAACGCACTTCAAAATTTTGCAACAGAATCAATTTTAATAGTAAACGCTAGTAGTGGCGACGCACTTTTATCAGTAGAGAAAACCACGATGACTTTCTATTGGCATTGTGGAATTATGAAAGAGATTGGTGAAAGGGATTAGATTGGGATCTCTGGAAATTTCCATCAGGGTAGAGCAAAGTAAAGCACCAAAATGTCAATAGGATTCATAAAGAAGAAAAGATTCCTTCTTTCCAACTATATGAATGCATTTAATAGAATAATAAGAGTTGGAAGGGATCTTGGAGCCCAAGCACCTGCTCAAGCAGGAAGCCTTATATATTTATTTATTTATTATTTATTTATGAGACTTATATACTGCTTTAAGTGCAGTGCAAGCACTCTCTAAGCGGTGTACATTGTTGGGGGCAATGTGTATATATATATATATATATATATATATATATATATATATATATATATATATATTTTCTGAGGTTTTCGCGGGTATTTGTATGTAGGTCTTTGGTTGTTCGGGTTTTCTCCCGTGTAAAATTGGAAGTGTCTTGGCGACGTTTCGACGAAGTCCCATTCGTCATCTTCAGGCTGGTGTTTTCAGCTCGAAGCACGAAGCTGAAAATACCAGCCTGAAGATGACGAATGGGACTTCGTCGAAACATCGCCAAGACACTTCCAATTTTACGCGGGAGAAAACCCGAACAACCAAAGACCTATATACAAATACCCGCGAAAACCTCAGAAAACATATATATATATATATATATATATATATATATATACATACATACATACATACATACATACATACATACATACATACATATTTACATTGCCCCCAACAATCTGGGTCCTCATTTTGCCTGCCCCGGAAGGATGGAAGGCTGAGTCAACCTTGAGCCGGTGAGATTTGAACCGCTGACCTGCTGAACACAGTCAGCTAAAGTGGCCTGCAGTACTGCACTCTAACTGCTGTGCCACCTCGGCTCTTGCATATAGGTAGTCTTTAACTTACAGAAGTTCATTTAGTGACTCTTCGAAGTTACAACAGCACTGAAAAAAGTGACTTGTGGCCATTTTTCATACTTACGACTGTTGCAGCATCCCCACGGTCATGTGATCAAAATTTGAACACTTGGCAACTGGCATGTGTTTATGACGGTTGCAGCATCCTGGGGTCATGTGATCTCCATTTTGAGACCTTCCCAGCAAAGTCAATGGGGTAAGCCAGATTTGCTTAATAACTGCATGCATTGCCTAAGAACTGCAGTGATTCGTTTAGCAACCGTGGCATGATTCTCTTTAACCACTGCTCTGCTTAACGACAGAAATTCTGGTCCCAATTATGCTTATATGTATGTATGTCAAGGACTAACTGTATTGTTTTACACATCTCACCAGCTAAAAGGTATATGCACAATATAGGGATATTTTCAAGGTACTTTGAAAGCTATTCATTTATTGAGATTGACCTCCTTGTAATATCCCTTTACTTTCTGCACTTTCTTATAAATCTGCCACAGTGTATAACAGCAGCTTTAAAAATGGTGATTGTCATTGATGAAAGTGGGCCTGCGTCTGTTTCTTTCCCCTGTTCTCAGTCTTGGAAAAGACTGGCTGTAACCTGTTTTGATCCCGGCTGCTGTTTCCTGCAGCTTGATCTGAAATAAAAAACACTGTGGGTTCCTCCCTTTTTGTGTCAGACCTCGGAGGAACCAGAATAACAGGAAGGCAAGCAAGTTTCAAAACCCAATACACATTTAGCTGTTTAAGGATACACTTTGGATTTGAAACCAGTCTTATTTCTCTGGAGTGACTTTAGAGTTCCCAAATGTAGGTTAGGGCAAAGGTCCCCAACCTTTTGGGCACCAGGGACTAGTTCCGCGGAGAGAGGTTTTTCCACAGACCGGAATGTGCATGGTTTTGTGTGCTGCCTGCATCCCAATGATGGGGCTTTGCTTGTTTGTGCGGACCGGTTGCTGGCATGCGCAGCCTGGTACTGGTCCACTGATTGGGGTTGGGGACCCCTGGATTAGGGCATAAGAGCTTTTGACAGGATCTAAAGAACTCCTTCAGCAGATACATTTTAAAATTATTATTAATAATAATAATAATAATAATAATAATAATAATAATAATAAGTTGGAAGGGACCTTGGAGGTCATCTAGTCCAGTGGTTCTTAACCTTTTTGAACGAATCACCCCCTTGAGCCAATGAGGAAGTTGTCATCGCCCACCTCCCCCAACATAACCTCTCAATCACAACATAGGAAATAATTCTTCAATTTATGCAAACCCTTTTTTGGGTGTTCTTTAAAGTTGTCATCAGGACATATCAATGCAAATAATTTATTTCCAGTCTTTTCCCCATATCTCCCATATTCTGGCCAATGGCGCATTGCTGTATGGGTAGAGGCTGCTGTGTAACATGAATGAAGATAAGCAATTTGTATTCACATATGTATGGTGTTCTGTACTGAAGCTAGCTGGAGGAACATTTGAAAACACAATTCAATCTGCTAATAGCGAGCGATCTGATGTTTTTGTATGACAGATATACAGCGATTCACTGTACAAAAAAGTCTCAAAAGTGTCCCTAAAACTTCTCACTCCATCGCCCCCATATCGCCCCCTTTTCGTTCCTTCGCCCCCGCATCGCCCCTTTTCATTCCATCGCCCCCCTGAAAAATGAAATCGCCCCCTGGGGGGTGATATCGCCCAGGTTAAGAACCACTGATCTAGTCCAACCCCCTGCTCAGGCAGGAAACCCTATACCATTTCAGACAAATGGCTGTCCAGTCTCTTCTTAAAAACTTCCAGTGTTGGAACATTCACCTAGCTTCTGAAGGCAGGTTGTTCCATTGATTAATTGCGCTAACTGTCAGGAAGTTTCTCCTTAGTTCTAGGTTGCTTCTCTCCTTGCTTAGTTTCCATCTGTTGCTTCTTGTCCTGCCTTCAGATGCTTTGGAGAATAGCTTGACTCCCTCTTCTTTTTGGCAGCCCCTGAACTGCTGTCATGTCCTCCCTCATCCTTCTCTTCATTAAACTAGATATACCCAATTCCAGCAACTATTCCTTATATGTTTTAGCCTCCAGTCCCCTAATCATCTTTATTGCTCTTCTCTGTACTCTTTCTAGAGTCTCAGCATCTTTTTTACATCATGGTGACCAAAACTGGATGCAATATTCCAAGTGTGGCCTTACCAAGGCATTGTAAAGTGGTATTAATACTTCATGTTTCTGTCTAGACTGCCCATCTTCCTCAAGGAAGGGCTCTGGGCAGTGTACAGTATAAACATATAAAACAGCATATAAAATTAATGTTAGGTATGAAAATTAAGATTAAGGTTTTTAAAATTGTGAGATTACAACGTTATAAAATTTCAAAGAAATAGAGAATTCCAAGATAGCCATTTAACACTGCTAATAATGGCAGAGGGACAGCTCTCATGGTGCCACGATTGCATGTTCCTTTGTGCCCCCTAGGCAAAGCCACAGAGTGAAGTTTTGACCCCTTTCTGGAAGGCCAGGAGAGTGGGGGGGGGCTATTCCACTTATGGGGGAATGATGTTCCATAATTTGGGGGCAGCGACAGAGAAGGCTCTCTTCCTAGATCCACCAGTTGACATTTTTTGACTGATAGGGCCACAGTATGCCTTTCCTGCCTGATCAAGTGGGACAAGCTGATGTGATGGTGGGATGTCAGTTCCGTAGATAGCCTGCTCCCTTGCCATGTAGGGCTTTGTAAGTGATGACCATCACCTTGAATTGGATTTGGAAGCATCCAGTGCAGATTGTGGAGTAAGGATGTTATATGTGCCCTTGTTTGGGCACCCAATATAGCTTGCATGGCCCCACTCTGCACTAGCTGAAACTTCCGAATACTTTTCAAGGGTAGCCTCATGTAGAATGCATTGCAACAGTCCAATTGGGAGTTGACCAGGATATGAAAGTCTGACTGGAAAACCGCACTTTCCAGGAAGGAGCATAATTGGTGCACAAAGCAAAGTTGGGCAAAGACCCTTCTGGCAACGGCTACCACCTGCTCTTTGAACAAGAGCCATGAATTCGAGAGGACCCCCCAAGTTACACATTGGGTCTGTCTGGGGTAGTGCAATCCCATCCAAGACCAAAGGTGATAAATTCCTGGATACTGATACAATTGTTTCTTCATAAACAGAGGCATTTACTGGTAAATAGGAATTTTTCATCATGATACCATGACTCCCAATACTTAGACTGTGTTCACACAACATATTAAACCATGCTTGGTTTAACAAGGTTTTATTGAATCATTCACAGCTGAAAGTTACAGTATGCTAAGCTCAAACCATATCATTAATGCAGTGGTGGGATTCAGCTGGTTCGCACTACTTTGGCAGAACCGGTAGCTAATTTTTTGTTGCTCAGGCCCAGAATGGACTTCCGGAAGTGGCCTCCTCACAGAGAACCGGTTGTTCCCATATTTGAATCCCACCACTGCATTAATGGTTGTCCACAAAGAAGTCTGGCCATTATTCTTAGGCGCAGCTAGGTTTGATATAAGACTATGACTAGAAAGTAAGGCGTAAAACTATCTCTTAAAACCATCGCTGGGACTGGTAGACAGTTTTCTGCTAGGCAGTGAGAGTGAGAAAGTATGGGGAAGGCAGCTTTCCCCCACATGTGAAAAAAAGAGGCCTATCATTTTCTAGCTCAGGGGTTCTCAACCTTGGCAACTTTAAGACTTGTGGACTTCAATTCCCAGAATTCCTCAGCCAGCTTTGCTGGACTTCAATTGTGGACTTCAGTTCCCAGAATTCCTCAGCCAGCTTTGCTGGCTGAGGAATTCTGGGAGTTGAAGTCCAAAAGTCTTAAAGTTGCCAAGGTTGAGAACCCCTGTTCTAGCTGGAAACGTGAGCAGAGATCATTATGACTGGCAATAGGGATAGCAAAATCTAGGCCGGTTTATCCCACAGGTGCTTTTTTAAGAGGCAACTGAACTTTCTTGTTTTTCTTTGAAGACATTCCCCTTCTCATCCAAGAAGCTTCTTCAGCTCTTACTGGATGGTGGGGAATGGAAGGATTTATATTCCTTGCAGATCGTTCCATTCTCCACCATCCAGTCAGAGTTGAAGAGACTTCTTGGATGAGAAGTGAAATGTCTTCAAAGAAAAACAAGAAAGTCCAGCTGCCTCCTGAAAAAGCATCTTTGGGACAACCATGGCCTGGATGACTGAGAATCTCCATAGACACTATGCCAGTTTAGTTTTCTCCTGGCTCAGAGGGGAAGAGAGCAAACTACGGTATTGGGAAGAGCTCTTTGCTGCCAGGTAGTAGTCAATTGAGGTTTTACAGCCCAGCTGTTTTAGTCATTTTAGCTGTCAAGAACCTACTTCACTGTCAACATAAAATTGGAAGCTGATCTTTTTTTTTTTTTGTCCCACAAACACGTGGCGAAGGCTGAGAAGCAAACGGAGAAACGGAATGCAGCTGAAAGGCAAGTTAATAAAAAAATGCTTGGGGGAGGCGAGGGCATATGGGTGGCGGTGGGGGCAGCAACCTTACCCTGTGCGGCTTCAGCAGGTATCTGGCACGGGGAGGGAAGCAACTGGTCTACCACCATGCAAGCACCGCCGCATTGCTTCTCTATCCCATGCACAGGCCCCGCCACACCCCTCGCATGGAGTGCCCTGCTCCCAATGCTCCCCCACCCCCACATGGCACCTTCTTTCCAGCTCTGACATGTCATTTCCTCTGCTGCTGCGTGGGACTAAAAGTAAATTTCAATAAATCAATTCCAACTTTGTGAGATCTTTTTTTTCCCCCGCAAGAAATTGAAATTCATTGATTGAACCTTTTATTTTTTTTTGCACACGGCGGCGGAGGCCTAGGACTGGGCGATAGTGTGCGTGCCCACAGAGAGGGCTCTGTGTGCCACCTGTGGCACGCGTGCCATAGGTTTGCCACCACAGCTATAGGGGATTTAAAAGGCAAAATTGATGCCTTAACTCCACTTTAGTATAGTTGCATCTACCCATAACAAATTCAGAACTTTCATGTTAAAAGACTTTTCAAAAAATGTTGTTAAAACAAAAAAGGGAAGTAACATAATGTTTGGCATTTGTAAGATTTCATCAAACGCAGGAATGGTAGAAAAGCAGGAAATAAATGTAACTTGGAAAGGAAAATTCCTCCCAGTTTATGCTGTCTTATTCAATAAACAAGAGCCTTATTTAGATATCAATTTAGGTATCTCACAGTTTCAACTCTAGGCAGCAAAGAAGTAAATCAAGACATTTTGCAATATTTGGTCAGCATAAGTAGAAGGATTAGTATAGCTAATCAAAATTGTCAGAGCCTTTCCCAAAATATTGGAAATTTTGAAATCTAGAACACCCATTTATTTTACCACAGTTATTGAAGCAGTAAATACAATCATCTCTATTGCTCTCTCAATGCCACGTTGGACTAACTTACTGGAATTAGATAAACCATTCATCCATCCTAGAGTCCAAGCCAAATTTACATGAGCACAAACTGAAACTGGATCATTGGGATTGAATACAGTTTAGTTTCTGAGAGCTCAGTTCTTGGGTCATGCATGAAGTAGCAGACCTGGCAAAAATGACTGAAACTAAATAGAATTTTGTTTCTTTGGTAGGTTTTAAGAAAAATGCAACTCTTTGTATACAAAGCTGAAAAACTGCAGCTTGTTGACCCTTGATAGATAGATAGGTTTCTACAGTAATTTTTTTTTTTAATCTTGCCTTCAACTTGCCCTCTCTTTCCTTTTGGGGGGGGGGAATATTTTCATGATCTCTTTCACTATGATTTCCCCCATTGTCTGAAGTTGCAAAAATAGCAAGTATAAGTAAAGAGATAGGGCTGATTAGCAACCTACATTTTTTAATGTGACTCTCTCATTTGTGACAGAAGCCTCAAACAGAAAAGATGAAGTTTTTGGACACCTTGTTCCCTCAAGTAACAGAGGGCAAGAGTCCATGCTTTTTTAAAGAAAACTTGTTGAAAGGATTTGGAAAATGGTATAATAAGACCATAAGAAAGGTTGAGCGCAAAAGAATTGAGGCCTTTGAAATATGGTGCTGGAGAAGACTCCTGCGAGTCCCTTAGACTGCAAGGCATTCAGACTGGTCAGTCTTAGAAGAGATCAACCCTGACTGCTCTTTAGAAGGCCAGATCCTGAAGTTGAAACTCAAGTACTTTGGCCATGAGAAGGAAGGACTCACTGGAGAAGAGCCTAATGCTGGGAAAGATTGAGGGCAATAGAAGAAGGGGATGACAGAGAATGAGGTGGCTGGATGGAGTCACTGAAGTAGGAGGAGTGAGCTTAAATGGACTCCAGAAGATGGTAGAGGACAGGAAGATCCGGAGGAACATTGTCCATGGGGTCGCGATGGGTGGGACATTACTTCGCAACTAACAACAACAACAACATAATAATAATAATTCCGAATTGTAAAGTGAGAAGGATTTGCACAAGAAAGAGTGAAGGAGGGTAGCTGATTTCCCTTCTTTCTCTGAGAATAAATATTTAGGTGTGAACAAATAACACGCAGAACAACTATCTCTTATTGAGGATTAAAATATGGCAATTATAGGCATGTCAGTAAGGATCCTTCTTTGTAAGGATTTTGGTGGTTCTTCGATACCGTATTTTCATTTCTTATTCCAATGTCAGATTTTGGAGGTCACTATTAGTTCAACCACAAATTCTCTTTCATGCCTGCTTAGTGGTTTCTGCCCCTGCCAACGAATGGGTCATTTTGCAATGAAAATTGGAGAGCTGCTTCACTGATGAACAGATATGAAACCTTCTACAAAACAGGGCATCAGCAAAACTTTGAGGATGAAGGGACTGAGTTAAAGTCATGAAGCAGAAAAGAAATTGTGACCTGGTTATGATAATACGTAAAAGCATCGTGTGGTTTGTTTGATTTTGGCCTACCATATTGAACAAACCCAACCACTGCAGTTTCTAAATTATGGGTTATGGTCATAAACCCAGTCAGCTGCAGATATATCTATGAATGCTTTTATTTATTTTATTCAGTACTGTAGTCAGATTTGTATAGCTGCTTATAAATCCACCAACTTAAAACAGTGTGTGAACCAAGCCATGCAAACTTTCCATAAAATATGTGTCTTTATGTAATGGTTAAATATGTAGATATCTGCACCACAACCTCTCTCCCTCAACTGTGTTCAAATTAGAAGAACATTTCATTCTATTTTGCTAAGAAATCTCAGCAAAGACCAAGAGATCCTTCAGTGCAAGAGTTTTGGTGCTAGAAGTGGGTTTGCATGCCTTTTGCTGACAAGAGCACAATGTGCACATCAGACAGCGCATTTACATTGTCATAGAAACCCCAAATACCTGTCAATTTACAGTCCATTCCAGGGAAGACATAATTGCTGACAGCTTGTCAAGGATATCTTTGTTAACTGAATTTTAAAAAAAAACACAATTGTATTAGCAGGATTTTTAAAAATATCAGCAATCAGGTTCATTGACTTGTCAAGTGTTGCCCCCTTTAAATTAAGAAAAAAAAAGTTTTCTGTTAATATTTTATTTCTGATAGGATATATTTATTTGTAGATGATAGTGCTCTTGGAACTTATGAAATACATTTTGTCAATACTAAGTATCAAACTGTTCCTCTTGATAATATATTTTGAGATGACAAGATATGTTAAATCTGGTCTAATTTTTTTTTCAAATGGCAGCCCATATTTCTTGCTTATTTCTTATAGAGAGGGCTGTAATTAACAGCATGAAATTTAACAGGCAACTTTTTTTTACTTAGGAAACAAAAATAAAATGAGGGATGAGGGACTGGACTTTTAAAAAATGTGTAGTGAATTATTAAAAAACAGATTCTATGAAAGATGTCTTACATTTTAAACAGATTAATAAAAAGTTACAACGAGGTGATCTCTCTGAGTGTATGTATGTGAGAGAGAAAGGAGGAGAAGGGAGAGAAAGTCTTCATGAGGCTTAGGAAGTATTAATTTCTAGTTATGTGCAAAGAGTACCTAAGTCTATAAAAAAGTCAGTCATAATGATTAGCATCACTAACAGAGTAAAGGTAAGGAGTCCCTGTAGATTTTATTCTGCTAGTTGTTACCTACTATAGGGGACAGTGGTCATCTCCCTTTCAAGGCTGTTGAGCCACCACTGTCAAAAGACGTTTCTACAATCATGTGGCCAACATGACATCATGGAGTGCTGTTACTGTCCCACCAAGGTTGCCCTTCTTTACCTACTTGCATTTGCATGCTTTCAAACTGCTAGGTGGATTGGAGCTGAAGTGAGGATGGGAGCTCACCCCATCACACACTGCTCAGGTCTCTAACCTGGGCTCCAGGATTTCCAGCTGACAAGCCCAGTGTCAGCTGAGCAACTGCGCAGCCCCTTTAAACAGAATACTTATAGAGGTAGTCCTCAACTTATAACCACAACTGAGTCCAAGATTTCTGTTGCTAAGCAAGACGGTTGTTAAGTGATTTTACGATTTTTCTTGCCACAGTTGTTAAGTGAATCACTGCAGTTGTTAAACAGTAACACGATTATTAAGTGAATCCCCAATGACCTTGCTTGTCAGAAGTTCACAAAAGGGGATCACATGACCTTGGAACACTGCAATCGTCATAAATCTGAGTCAGTTGCTAAGTGTCTGAATTTTGGTCACGTGATTCTGGGGATACTACAATGGTTGTAAGTGTGAAAAACAGTCATGTCACTTTTTTCAGTGTCTTCAGTAACTTTGAATAGTCCCTAAATGAATTGTTGTTATTCGAAGACTACCTATATTAAATTTCTTTCCTGATTCCAGCAATCAGCTCTTCAAATCTATGATCTTTAATCTGTAAATCAGGGCAGCTGTTTACCCAAAAAAAAGCACAGCAAGGTAGATATAAATATAAAAGACAGCGATTCATTACAAAATGTGCCAGAGAAAAGAAAGCATTGTATGGTGTGATGTATCAATTATAAGAATCTTTTAGTTTTAACTTTAGTTTGCATTTTAGAAGTAAAGCTAAAGGTATTGTAGCAAGTTTTATTCCCAAGAAAAGTTAAAAGTTGGCCCTTTCTCTTCTGTTTTTCTATTATTTAGGGCTTTTATGTCAACATGGTAGGTTTGGAATTTTTTAAGATTGGCTAAGATTTCAAAGCTATGAAAGCAAAAGAATGAAGGCATTGGGTGCAAGGTGACAAAGTTTGTAAGAAGTAGTTCTGGAGATGAGGAAATTTAAACAAAATTCTACAATATAAAAGACATAAAAACAGATTTCTGTGTAAAAACAGAAATCAAAATACCTTTTAAGGCTTAGGCTTCTAGAACAAGGCAAGCTTTTTTCAAGGTATGTTTCAAGCTAGCAGAGTCAGTATGGCTTGTCTAATTTATCTTTATATCTGTGTTCTCTTAAATTCCCTTGATATCTAGAACCTGATGCAGCTGTTCATTAACAGATCCACCTTGTATCAATGTTATGGAATTTACATCTCAGTAATCATTGCAATGTTTGCTTTTGCATAAGCAGAACATAATAATTCTTCCCACAAGAAAATCCAGTGAACAACCCTGAAGGCTATAGAAAAAAGAACTCTAGCTTATATGTGTAATAAACCTGATAGATGCTCGGTTACAATCCCATTGGGACATCATGAGGATTATCAACATGATTCCGTTAGACATGAATATTAAAATTTTCTTGCTCTGTTTTTCTCTGGGGGACTTTTTCTCACTTGCAGGTAAAATGGTGCAAGTGAAAATAGTATTTCTACTTTTATTCCAACCTTAAGGTCCTCCTCATATAAAATTTGCTAGGCCTTGTCAATTATTACATCATTTTAATAAGCATATTTTTACCTCAGTTATATTAGGGTAGTTTATCATATTTTGTGCACATCGCACTCCTGAACAAAAAAACTGGGGAGTGCTAGACATACCTTAAAGTTCATTGGATGTGTCTTTAGGTAAGAAAATCAATTACTCAGAGCATATAAATAACTCTGAAGCCTGTCAACCTACAGAAAGGCAAGTGCACTGTGCATTTTAGCAGCATCCTAAAGGTGGAAAAAGAAAATCCAAATCTTCAGCCCAGTTCAAAATTATTTTAATTTTCTCTGCAGTGATATAAACAGAATTGATGGTGTTATATCAAAATGTTGGCTTAGAATTTCTTTATAATGAAAAAAAGAGTCATACCTGTACTATATTTCCTACAAATTATCTGTTTGACCAAAGACTGCAGAATTTTTACTTTAGTGATGACCACCAACTGTGAATGAATTTCAACAATTCTTCTGAGCGAGGGAGCAACTTGTTTCAGACAAATGATATTTCTTTCACAACTGGAAATATATTGATTCTGGTTATTCTGATTGTCAAGCTTTGGTAGACATAAGAATCAACTGGTAACCTTTGTGTTAGTCACTCTCTATCAGGCCAAACTTCCTCAACCAGGGTGGTTGTTGTAGGGAAAAGAAGAACATTATGTATGAGTTCTGCAACATACAAATAGACACACTGTATTTTTATTACAGTCACTAATAAGAATGTTGAGGTTCAAAACTAGAAGCAGGTAATGATAATAAAGAGAGCCAGTGGTTGATGTAATGCAGGAGTCTTCAAACTTGGCAACTTTAAGACTTGTGGATTTCAACTCCCAGAATTCCTCAGCCAGCCTGGCTGAGGAATTCTGGGAGTTGAAGTCCACAAGTCTTAAAGTTGCCAAGTTAGAAGACCCCTGATGTAGTGGTTAAGGGACCAGGCTAGAAAACAGGAGACAATGAATTCTGGTCCTGCTTTAGTTAGGAAACAAGCTAAATGGCCTTGGGCCAGTCATTCTCTTTCAGCCCTAGAAAGAAGTCAGTGGGAAAGCACTTCTGAATTCTTGAAAAGAAAATTATTTAGGCTTGTACAATCAGTCACCAGGAGTCAACCTGCCAGAGGATGATGCTGACACCCCTAATAATATTAATAATAATCACAGATGGTAAATGCAAACCAGAGGGAGTTAACAGTAGAAGAAGCTGACTATTGAATAATTTTCATTCCCAAACCAGGGACACTTTCTGCTGTCTTCTCCTCAGAAAGAACAAAGCCCTCAGTAAAAAAGCAAGACTAATTGAAACAACGAATAATCGAGCATCTAGAATAGCATAAAACGACAGAATAAGAGTGCCTACATTGAAGTTGTTCCAAAGAAATAACCCAAATATTAAAAGATACCAATTTTGTAATATCAAATGCCAGCTCACTGCAAGAAACAACTAATGTATATAGCATGGCTGCAGTTATAACTGATTTTCTTGGATGCAAAATCAACAAAGAAGAAAAAAAATGTCAAACATTGCATCACCAAAATGCAAAATCAGGCTGGAAAAAAAGATCACAAGCTAAAATCAGATGCAAGCAACCTAGAACAGATGAAAGAAAAAATCCTGAAAAACAAGAAGACCAAACATTACCTGATTAAGAGATATTATCTAGAAACAATAAAGATTAAGGAAGCAATGGAAATAATAAAGCAGCAAATAGCAATAGCGAAGACGATCAGCAGATGTGAAGCTCGAATTTCACATTATAGGCAAAATTTCCAATTTCAATCACATCAGAAATATTCTACCAATTCATCAATGGAGAAACTGCAGTGAAACAGTCAACACCGAGCAAAGAGGAAACAGTGCAGTTTTGGGTGCAGCTATGGGACACACCAAAGCAATCCAACAAGAATGCAGCTTGGATAAAAGAGGTAGACAAGAAAAACAAAGGAAGGACTTGAAAGCACTTTTAATAACAGCAGAAATGGTGAAGGAAAGGGCAAGGAAAATCAAGAATTACTCAGCACTAGGTGAAGATGATTTACATGGCTTTTGGTTGAAACATTTGATTGGTTCACACCCACTCATTGCCTAGCAATTTAACAGCAAGAAGGTGAAATTGGCTAACATGTGGCAAAATGTACCTGATAACCCAACAACACAGGCAGTGCTAGGCAACTATAGGCCACTTACCTGCTTACCAACAACTTTCAAATTGCTAACTGGTGGGGTACTTGATGCAGTCCAATAGCATCTAGTTGAATACAAGTTCATTCCATCTGAGCAGAAAGGAAACTGCCCAAAAAGCAGAGGAACAAAAGATCAGCTTTGAATTGACAAGATGATTGTGGAAAACTGCAAGAGAAGGAAGACCAACTTAAATGTAACTTGGATTGATTACCACAGAGCATTTGACTCTCTGCCACATGACTGGATAATCAAGTGCCTAGAAATAACAGGAGTCGATAGAAACATTAGAAGCTTGGTACAAAGATGGCACAATAGAAGATACTTTTGCTAGTCAATGGTGATAGACAGGGAAATGTTAACATCAAGAGACTCACTATCATTGCTATTGTTTGTCATTGCACTCATTCTTCTTGTCAGCAATACTGAATAACTCAGACCCTGGCTATCAAACATCAAAAACATCTCCTAGGTCAGGGGTAGGCAACCTTGGCTCTTTTATGACTCGTGGACTTCAACTCCCAGAATTCCTGAGCCAGCATGGCTGGCTCAGGAATTCTGGGAGTTGAAGTCCACGAGTCATAAAAGAGCCAAGGTTGCCTACCCTTGTCCTAGGTTATCCCACCTCCTTTACATGGACAATCTGAAGCAGTATGGAAAAACACCATCTGAAATAGTATCACTCCTCAATGCTGTTCATATATACAGTCAAGACATTGCAATGGAGTTTAGATGGGACAAATGTTCCACTCTCACCCTCCACAGGGAAAAGCTAATGAAAACTGAAGGACTCAAGATAGCCTTTAGAAATAACATCAAGAGTTTGGATGAAGATGCTCACCACAAATACCTGGGCCTCCTTCAAGCTGATATCATGAGAGTGAAGATCTTAAGTCCAAACTCAGTGGAAGAAATACCACTAAGCAATTAAGTCCTGGGCATTGCCAGTGGGCACTTCTAGTCATTAGATACACAGCCATGAGGAACTGTATTAAAGGGTTGCAGCATTAGGAAGGCTGAGAACCACTGATCTAGAAGGATACCATCCATGACTGATAATAGCAAAGGCCATTGAGCGATTAAGGGAGTCTGGAAATATGGACAGCCCCCAACCTGTGCTTACCAGAGGCTATCAATGAACACAATCCATGCTCCTTCTGCTATAAATAGCTCTGAATCCCAATTGAAGGATTCCAAATCATGAAAGTGAGAACTGAATATATCAAAAGAAACAAAAAGTAAGCTCAGTGTAACTGGAATTATTTCAGTGTGTGGTAAGAAAAGAAGAGCAATAAATGAGCAATAAATGGATGTGGGTTGAATGCACAAGTGAATGAATCACCAGTAAAGACAGAATTTAAAACAGACATATGAATGAAGAGTGAATGGATCGAGAGGAAGGGGAAGTTCAAGAAAGTCAGGTTGGATGGGGTTGATGAGATCCTCAAGAAATGAGAAAGGACATCCACAAGGCTGTGTGTCAACAAGGTCAAAATGACAGAAATAACTGGGCAATAGGGCTTTTTTTCTCACAGAACTCCCAGAACGGAGTTCCGGCACCTTTTTTGGATGAACCTTGTAGGGTAGGCAAGGCGGGTTGTATGATGTGTGTGAGTTCCGGCACCTTTTTTTTTTTTTTTTTAGAAAAAAAAGCACCGGCCCTGCCTCTTGTTAATAAGTGTTGCAAACATGATATGTAGATAAGGGGTGGGGTACAGTTTCGATCACCAAGTTGTGTCTGACATTTTCCATCATTGACCATCCCCCTCCCCTGCAGAGACACTTGGATCAGAGTTTAAAGTTTATATTTCATTCTTAAACTTAAGTCAAAAGGACAAAAGCTAACATATAAAACAGTTGCACTGAGGTCATGAAAGCAAAAATTATTGGGCCGGATAGAAAGATATAACAAAATTTAACAAATGGTATTGATGTAAGCTAGATTTAGTTAATTTCCCTTATCTCTCTCCCTCCCCTGCTTTTAATTCCTCTGTTACACTAGTTCTTACTGGTTTTCCTGCACTTTGCATAATGTTGCTTATCCCAAAAGGATGAGTGTGATGTGTGAATGTGGATGTGCTAGAAGCCTTAAAAAAAAAATCTTTCCACAAAAAAATAAAATGTTAAAACTTTGGTTAAACAAAATGATGCTCAACATAAATAGTTCTTTACAGAATAATCTTGGGTCATCTGCTACAACTGATTTCTGTATGCCAGATTTCATTGATAGGCCCACTTAAGCCCTTTCGCCATATACATCTATAGTACAAAAATGCCCTGGCAACCTTTTTCTTCTCTCTTCCCGTGTATGACCCTTAGTCATCCTCAGCAAGTATTGTTTCCTCCCTCATTCCAAGGGTACCACCCAAGGGCAGCTCCAAGGCATAGGAAATCAGGCTTTGTCATCTACTCTCTTGAAGGTGAGTCAGATGACTTCAGTGACTTGAAATGGAGGCAATACAGTAGAGGCAGGCTACGTATCAGTGATGCAAATAATACAGGAAATCCTCAAATTACAACGGTTCATTTAGTGACTGTTCAAAGTTACAACGGCAGTGAAAAAAAATGATTTTTGACCGTTTTTCACACTGCTGCAGCATCCCCACGGTCACGTGATCAAAATTCAGATGCTTGATAACTGACTCATATTTATGACAGTGTTACAGTGTCCTGGGGTCACGTAATCACCCTTTGTGATCTTCTGACGAGCAAAGTCAATGGGAAAGCCGGATTCACTTAACAACCGTGTTACTAACTTTACAACTGCAGTGATTCACTTAACAACTATGGCAAGAAAGGTTGTAAAATGAGACGAAATTCACTTAACAAATGTCTCACTTAGTAACATGAATGTTCAGCTCAATTGTGGTGGTAGGCTGAGGATTATCTGTACTTTCATGAAGGTATGATTTTCAACCAGCACAAGAATGGGTGTGTCAAATGCCTTATGTTTATGCCCAGCCAAATGACTACATTCCTAAAGGCTCCATGTTTTCGTGAGAACTGGCTGAAGCAAATATTACAACTTTGGTTACTGTTTTGTGAGCCCCAGCAGCGTTGCATCAATACAGTGTATAATAGTTTCTGAGAATGAGAGAGGGAGCCTGAGCTCAGAGACGCTGGGGAACATTCAGATGAGACACTGCAGAGTTGGCAGCTCGATAGTGAACGGTTCAGAAGAGAAACCCACCCACTCCCTAATTTCTTGGGCTATAAATGAGACAGGTGGAGAATTGTACTTTCAGACTTGCAAGATTATTTTAATGTAGCCTACAATAAAATAGAATTAGCTCACCTGGTTGTGTTTCCAGTCTGGTCAATCTTTTAAGACTGGTAATAGGTTCATTCATCAGTTTCCCCACTACCACCACCACCACCAC
The DNA here is from genome assembly GCF_016545835.1 of Crotalus tigris. Taxonomy (NCBI): domain Eukaryota; kingdom Metazoa; phylum Chordata; class Lepidosauria; order Squamata; family Viperidae; genus Crotalus; species Crotalus tigris. Next base: position 742,680 of record NW_024100605.1, on the reverse strand, counting down.
CACCACCACAGGAATTGTTTTTAAAAAATTGCACACTAACATCCCCATTTGAGTCACTGATGGTTCCTTCTGTAAAGCCATTTTTACTCCAAAACTGGTCCATGGATTTCTCCTGAGGACCGCATTGACTCTAGTCTAGAGGGCTGACCTCCAGCATTTCTATTTGAAATCAGTGCTCTGAGCATCTCCTTGCTCACAGTGGCTCATTGGCTGAGTGCCCAGTGGAGACAATGGTGTAGGAGCACAAGAAGGTGGAACTAACCCATCTACATACAAAGGCACAAACAACCCCCCTCTCTCCCCCCACATGCATATTCATATCTCACTCTGTTCCTTTTGGGTAAACAACATTAGGCACACCACAGAAAAAAGTGAGAAATAGTGAGGAAAATAAATTAAAGACCAGAGTAAAGAGCTAAATACTGTATGTTGAGGTGTTCATATAATAGTTTTACTGATCACTGTCATTTTGTTTCAGATATAAAAATAGAAGGAAATACAGCACATTTGTTCCCTGTTTGCTTTAAGGAGAAAAGATTTGGGGGGAAATACTTTCAACGGCATTTTTAATGCCTGCTGAGTGTTTTTATTGGTCAACACGGTAGAAAATCATTGCATAATACCACACTGTTGGAGTGGTTGAAACATGTTTGAGGCAGCAGGCCGGGGGATGTTCTTGCTTTTCACCAGCTGCTCGGGTATTTATTCACTTTTTTTTCTCAGTTATATGAATGCAATTCTTGAATCTGTTTAAAGGTTTGGACTTTGCAAAGTTGCTATCATAAAAACATAGTTGGTAGCCCCAAACTATTAAAACGGAACTGTAATTGTCTGGATTGAAATGTTGTCTTTCTGTTGATCTTTTTGTTAAAATGTTATTATAATTTTAGGAAAAAAGGATGATCTGGGGGAGTCTTTTGTAATACATTAAAAAATAATAGAAGCCAAGAAAATGTCCAGCCAATATTCTCTAGGGACACCATAAGGAAAACTTTTAACTATCAAATTGACAAACTTTTGTAGGATTTTGTTTTGTAAAACTCTCCTGTTTGTCTCTTTGTAATCTTCAATTAGCCCAAATAGTCCATCATAGTGCAAACATTTTTGAATCAAGGTACTCCAAATTTGCTAACTTAAAAAATGCATACAAAATCCAGGACCTATTACTCCTGCATAAGTGAAATTTCAAGGATTTTCACACCAATTATATAAAATTGTGGCCACTGCAGCATTGCTGTCATTGGCTATGATCACCTGAATATATTTCCAACTACACTTCCCACAAACCTGTAGGTCATGTGGTGCAAGGCAAAAGGGGAGGGATATATTCCCACCCTCTTTCCCACCTTCCTCTGGCCCCTGCACCCAGTCAGCTGGCAGCAAGGTTTGATGGGCGAGCAATAATTGGCTGCTTTGAGATTGGGGCCTAAAACTGAAATTTCTTAATGGTTGTGGCAGCAAGACAAGGACAAGAGATTGACTCAGATGCCTGATGGTGAGGTAGGGCTGAATAAGGGGCACTGGCAGTAAAATTGCAAGTTGTAGTCATGTGATATCTCATTTAGCAACTGTGGGCAATTCACTTAATGACAGTGTCAAAAGTAAGGTCATATGTCTGTCAAAGTCACATGATCACATCACTTAGTGATGTGGTTTCCAGTCCCAATTGTGATCATTAAATGAGGACTACCCAGACACCATATCACTTTCATCAAACTACTTTCCAAACAAAATGCAAACCTATTTGCTTTATCATATGCTTTCTCTAAATTAACAAGCATACTTTGGTGTCTGCTTGAGGGGTAAAAAAACTGTGCTGTAAAAAACTTACATGATATAGCATCTGCCCACAATCACCACCACACCATTTTCTCTAAATATTCCTGTACATTAAGAATCAAGGAGTGTCTTCAACACAATATTGATAACTGCTTTTGATGTTTGACAGAACAGAAGTAGAATATTTCTTTAGACGTTTTCTTATTTTCCCCGACCGAATGAAAGCTACTGTGGAAGCGTTTTTGGCTGAAGATGAAACAAGAGTCCTTTCTATAAATACTGTAGCAGAATTTCCAAGGAAGAAATGGGAAACTGAAGTCAGCTCCACTAAAATCAGAACTGACAACTGCAGTGGAATGGAGAGTGGTTGATAATTTCTTACCAGATAAGAAAAGAACTTAAAATGGCCCCCAAGTGCTCCAGACAGTTGTTCCTCATGAGGAGACTGCAAAACAGTGATCTCTGGTGGGTTTAGAGCTCTGGGAGACAAGGGAAAACCATCTTCACTCGCACCATAGTTGCCACATTTTCAAAGGACACTCACTTTGTGTACTTCCTTTCCTTATCACTTTTGGAAATTGCTTGTTAACTGCTTTTCAGCTATTAGGAATCTTAGGATTGACAAGTTTGAAAGCTCTGGGTGAGTTTCCTTCAATCTTTAGTAAAAGAGGTTTTAAATACAAATTTAGGGTCTTCAAAAAAATCTTTTAAAATAAACAGCAAAAGAGTGATTAGACTTTGATTTTGGAAAGTTATGAAACAAAGTAAGTGTCCATATAGATTTGTAGTAAGATTTTGGAATTAATTATAAGAATCCTACCCATAGGGAAATGCTTTTGTTTTGAATTTTTTTTTAAAAAAAAAACATGATAGGATGTAACCTTGAAAGTTAGACACTAGAGGGAACCAGAGGTAATTAAAGATTACAATTAAAGGAGAAGAATGCTTGAATTTAATTTACTAACACAGAATGAAATAAATATTTTAACATTGGACATATTGAAGGATGTTTTTGAATAATGGACCCAGAAGTTCATTTTAAGGGTGTCTACCATTATACAGGTAGTCCTCAACTTACAACCACAATAGAGTCCAAAATTTCCTGAGACATTTGTTAAATGAATTATACCCCATTTTACAACTTTTCTTACCACAGTTGTTAAGTGATTTGTTGCAGTTTTTAAGTTAGTAACATGGTTGTTAAGTGAATCTGGCTCCCCCATTGACTCTGTTTGTCAGAAGATTGCAAAAGGGGATCACGAGACCCTGGGACATGCAACCATAAATATGAATCGGTTGTCAAGTGTCTGAATTTTGATTACATGACTCTGGGGATGCTGCAACAGTCGTAGGTGTGAAAAATGGTCAAACGTCACTTTTTTCAGACCCGTTGTAACTTTGAATAGTCACTAAATGAACTGTTGTAGGTTGAAGACTCCCTATAGATGGATTATATTTGAAAGTGTTGTGGAAGAGGAACAGGTTTTACTAAAGATAAAATGATCGGAAGGTGGATTTTAAAATGACAGGCTACAAGAATGATATGGAAGATAATGCTACATTGAATATACAAATGAAACCAGCTGATATCTTAATAATTTTTAAAAAAAGAAATAACAAACCAGAAGAGTGACCCAGCTAACTTTCTCATACTCGATTTACAGAAGAGACGTATTAAAGTCTTGAAAAATTTTGTGAGAAAAGATAAAGAAAAAATGAAAAGAAATAAGTTATTTGGTGGGATTAAACATCAAGATTGTTGAAAATAAATAGAAAGAATATCAAGTTAGTTTATTTGATCAAGGTTAAAATAGATATATTATTAACTCTGGTAATCCTTAATGGACTTTTACCGATCAGAAGTGAATTATGAGGTTTAAGGTCATGTCTTTATATATATTTCTTTCCTTTTTCTTCACTATACTTTTATTTTTTCTTTTCTATTTTTTCTTTTTATTCCTTTATTTTTAATCCCTATTCACGTTTATCCTTTTAATTGCAATTTTTAATACAAGTTACTGTAAAATAAAGAAACAAGTGCCAAAGATTCACGATGGTCCCGTTTCATAATTTTCCATTTATTCCTCTCCATGGAATTCTCTGAGACCTCACTCAAAGCTAACCACAGGACAATCGTGCCTTTTTCTGCCTTGTCCCCAAGAGGTTGCCTTGATTTCATCCCTAGTCCGTAAATTACGCAGGCCTAGACTGTCTTTTAGCTGTGCTTAGGCAGTGCTTTCTCCTTAAGTTTAAGTTGATAGTATTCAGTCATAAGATGTGTAAAATTTGTTATTGTTTGCCACCAGTGAGTTCAAAGCAGAACTTACTGATCATTACAGGCTACTGTGAGCAAGCCCTCTCCCTCCAATCTCTAGTCAACCTCATTCCCCTCCCCTTTCAGCTGTTGTCTCTCTGCCAGTGGTCTTTTGGATTTCCAACAAGAATCAAATATACATTTTTTAGCACAGAGTTTCTTTTGCTTTCCCCTGGCAATGCTGCTCTAGCTGTCTCAAAGCACTTCTCTGCCACAAGTACACTTCTATCGTATAGCATCATAAGAAGTGGATATTGTCATTTTATGGCTTCTGTTGAATGAAAGAAGCAATTGATGGCTGGTAAACGTAAATGGTCTCATCTTGGACCTGTGCCATAGAAGTAGACTATTCTGAGCAATCTTGTAAGTGCTTAAATTCTACCACTTTTATGGGGTTAGCACAAGACTGAAATAGCATGTGTGGAATAACAGGAGCTGCTCTACCCTTTGCCTCCCAAGTGGAGCATGGAGGAACCTGAAAGCCAGCATTTATCAGCCATATAAAGAAAGGAGAGGTGAGAGAAAGTGAAAATGCTGTTTGACTCAACTCCCTTCATGGCTATAATCTGTTTGTTTGTCTTGTACTAGAATGGGGTGTAGTGGGTAGTCACAAGAAGGAGTCTGTGAGACTGGTTCTTGAATTCTGGATCCACCCCACTCTGCCAGGGCCTTATTACAATGCTGTGGTTGGCAAATGACTTTCCCACCGGGCTGGAGACACAGATTGGATAGCTTTGCTTATCCCACATGATATGTGGCAGTCTGAACTTGTAAATGCTATGTGGGAAAGACCTTGGGAGGCTGAGCCCAGAGATACTGCCAAGGAAATACTGTCAGTCAGATAAGAGACAGCATAGCCTGCAGCTTGATGGGTGAGTAGGGCAGGAGGCTCAGAAGAGACCTTCCCTCGTTTCTCAGATTGTAAAAAAAGAATTGTACTGTCAGTCTTGCAAGACTGATGTCAGCCTCACGGGGTAAACTAGATAGGAATCACAACTAGAGATGAGCTAATTCTACTTTATTGTAAAGCTACATTGACAGAATCTTGCAAGTTTGAAAGTACACTTCTCCTCCTCCCACTTTTCATTTGCAGAGTTAAAATCCATACCTGTTAAATTTGCTGAGGCTGAGAAACACCGCCTTATTGGGATTCTTAATGTTTCCTTTTCCTCTTTGAATAGGTAATACATTTCCTTCAAGCGTATTTAGAATTTGTCTAGATTTAAATTTCATGTCATAAACGTTGCAAGGCAATATTGTGACATCAGATCTGGAGGGCCGCATCACTGTTTTCTCTTTAAAAGAACCGGTTATGTCCCAGTATAGGAAGAAGGAAATAGACAGCATTTAAGTAATTAACTACAAGAAGACCAAAAGGTTTCAGTAAGCTATCTATGGCAGTAAGAAGTCTTGTGGTACTTAAAGCGGTATTTCTAAACCTTAGCAACATTAAGATGGGTGGACCAACTCCCAGAATTCCCCAGCCAGGGAAATCTGGATGTTCATACATCTTAAAGTTGCCAAGATTGAGAAACATCAATTTAAAAGGTTTATTTATTTATTTATTTATTTATGAGACTTATATACCGCTTTAAGTGCAAGCACTCTCTAAGCGGTGTACACCAATAAGCAATGTATATATATATTTACATTGCCCCCAACAATCTGGATCCTCATTTTACCTACCTCGGAAGGATGGAAGGCTGAGTCAACCTTGAGCCGATGAGATTTGAACCGCTGACCTGCTGAACACAGTCAGCTAAAGTGACCTGCAGTACTGCACTCTAACTGCTGCGCCACCTCGGCTCATTTAAAAAGGCAAGGGACATAGTTTTCTGTCTACTCAAGTATGGTTGTTGTTATGTCCTGAGCCTGTGCAAGCAGGCTCGGGGCATTGCAAACGGTCCCGGGCAGGTGCAAGTTGCCCAGAACCAGACAGGCTGTCGCCAGTACTTGTGCGCATGTGCAAGTGCTGGCGCGCCAAAAGTTGCAGATTGACCCGGGGATGGCCTATATAAGAGGCCAGGAGTTTTGGGCGTTGTCGGCGTCTTCTAACTGTAAGCTGAACTAAAGAATAAAGAAGTTTCCTGAGAACTACAACTGCTTCTCGTGTCTTGCCATTTCGCGAAGGACTCAACACTGGCGACGAAGGTGGGATTGCCTTACATCGAAGAAGAAAAGGTGTAAGCTTACCCAAGTGAGTCCTGAGCGGCAGGAACGGCGTTGACTCGGCAGCTACCCGCCAATCCAGCGTGCATTCGGGGGTAGGCTGGCTGATAGACCCTTCCTTCTACAAAAATGGCAAAAATTGGAAGGCTTTCAGAATTCGACGTCTCACATCCAGAGAGGTGGGAGTCCTACGTAGCCAGGGTGGAAAACTACCTCAAGGTGAACCAAGTGAAGGAAGATAGTTTGAAGGCTGCCACCCTGCTGTGCGTTTGCGGTCAAGACGCATTCGAAATCGCTGAGAACCTTGCAGCACCTGTTCCTTTAGATTCTGTCAGCTACGCAGATCTAAAAAAGCTATTGAAGGAGCACTTCCAGCCTAAGATGTCCGTCATCGCGTGGCGCCACACCTTCGAGCAGAGGGATCAACGACCCGGAGAATCGGCCAAGGAGTACATCGCCGCATTAAGGAAAGCCACCAAACATTGCGAGTTCAAGGACCTCGAAGAACGACTGAGGGACAGATTCGTATGCGGGCTAAGGCATCGAGAGTTACAACAGAGACTTTTGCTAAGGAGGACTTGTCTTTCCAAGATGCCTTGAGAGAGGGCACTGCAGAAGAAGCAGTGGGAGGCGCCATCAAGAACATGCGGCCAATCAGGAACAGTCCAGATGCTGCATCCGTGCACCAGGAAGAAGTCCAAAGAAACTCTGAGGAGGATCCGGATGAGGAAGTCGACCGTCTTCACCCCACAAAGGAAGGAAGCAAAAAGGAAGCTCTTCAGCTCTCCCCAAGTGCATTGGCTGTGGAGGTCGCCACAAGAGAACCGACTGCAAGTTCCGCTCCGCTATCTGCAGGGCGTGCGGAAAACAAGGACACATTGCAGCTGTGTGCCTGGGCCGTCAGAAGGTACAACCTCAGGAAGAATTGTGCCTGAAAGGTACCAGGGGTCCCAGCCAGAATAGGGTGGGGTTTTGCGCTTCGTGAAGAAGCATCTATAGGACAGGCACACACAAGGCTATTAAGAAAAAGCTATCACTTAAGGTAAAACTACAAGGGGTTCCATTAACTATGGAACTGGACACGGGGTCTGCACTTTCAATCATTTCTATGCATACATTTAGGAAGATTTGTTCCGGCAGCGGAATCCAGGCCAAGTTGAGGCCTTCTGACATTGTGCTAACAGACTTTCAAAACTCCAGAGTGTGTGTTAAGGGGGAGGCCACCCTTAATGTGCAATATAAGGATTTTGAGGGTCCACTAAACCTATTAGTAGTAGGAGGTGAACGAATGAGTCTCATAGGACTCGAGTGGTTTGAGGCCTTGGGGATACACGTCACAGGGCTCAACAGTCTACAAACACTCGACCTACAGGAAGTCTGCAAAGAATTTGCAGACGTTTTCAGCCCCCAGCTGGGCACATTCAAAGGACCCCCTGTGTCACTAAAGCTAGACCCCACTGTCACTCCCATTAGAATTAAAGCAAGAAGGGTCCCTTTTGCTTTAAAGAGTAAAATTGACACTGAGCTGGATAAACTGATCCAACAAGGAATTCTAGAACCTGTTGACTCCAGTCCCTGGGAGACCCCCATTGTCACACCTCTCAAGGCAAATGGGGACGTTCGCATCTGTGCTGATTACAAATGCACTCTGAATAAGGCATTGCAGCAACATGCCTATCCTGCTCCTGTGGTCAGTCATATTCTGGCCTCCCTCAAGGGGGGGGCATGTTTTTGCAAAGCTTGACCTAGCTCAAGCGTATCAACAGCTGCCTGTTGATGATGCTGCTGCTATAGCTCAGACCATTGTGACCCACAGAGGAGCCTTCAAGGTAAAGAGGCTACAATTTGGAGCAAATGTCGCTCCTGGGATTTTCCAAAGTGTAATGGAAAACACACTACGGGGTATACCAGGGGTTTGCCCCTACTTTGATGATGTCTTAATTGCAGGAGACTCCACACACAATTTAGCTGAAAGGCTGAGGGCTGTTCTGTCAAGGTTCAGGAAAACAGGCCTCAAACTTAAAAAGGACAAATGCAAAATTGGGGTGCCTTCAACTGATTTCCTGGGGTTCAAAATTGATGCTGCTGGGATTCACCCTGCTGAATCCAAACTAAAAGCTATTATGCATGCCCCTAGGCCAAAGTCTAAGGCCGAACTTCAGACCTTTCTGGGCCTTCTGAATTTCTACAATTCTTTTCTTCCACATAAGGCTAGTGTAGCTGAGCCTCTTCACAGGCTATTAGATAAACAGGCAGTGTGGCAGTGGTCACAAACACATGAGGCAAGTTTCAATGAGGTCAAGGCCTTGCTCACTTCTAACAGTGTACTTGCACATTTCAATGAATCTCTTCCTGTGTGCATCGCTTGTGATGCTTCCCCTTATGGGGTAGGAGCTGTACTGAGCCACCTCAGGTCCAATGGAACTCAGGTTCCTGTTGCATATTACTCCAGAACATTATCTTCTGCTGAGCGTAATTATGCTCAAATAGACAGGGAGGCCTTAGCTGTTGTTGCTGGGGTTAAAAAATTCCATGATTTTTTATATGGTAGGCATTTCACGGTCTTCACTGACCATAAGCCTTTGCTGGGACTGTTTACCACACGTAAGCAAACCCCCCAAATCATCTCCCCCAGGATGCTCAGGTGGTCTATCTTTTTGTCTGCATATGATTTTTCCCTACTTCACAAGCCTGGGAAGGAAATGGGCCATGCTGATGGCCTCAGTAGACTACCCCTGCTGGTAATAGAAGCTGACCCTGCGCCAGCTATCAATCTTCTTTCTATCCAAGCCTTGCCCGAGTCCCCTCTGAATGCCAGGGATGTAGCTGCTGAATCGGGCACAGATCACACACTTTCACGTGTCCTTTCTTGGGTTTTGTCTGGATGGCCTGAGCACTGTCCTAGTCCTGAGTTTCAGAGTTTCTGGTCTAAAAGGAACGAGTTGTCCACCTCTCAGGGTTGTCTGCTTTGGGGAAACAGAGTTGTCATTCCCACCTCAATGAGGACCAGGGTCTTAGCTTCCCTCCACGAGGGTCATCCTGGCATTGTACGAATGCCACTTGTGGTGGCCTGGCCTAGACAAAGATATTGAAGCTAAGGTGCATGCATGCCACCTTTGTCAACGCTCGCACCCTGAAATGCCCCAAGCTCCTGTGCATAGATGGGAGGAAACACAATCTCCATGGTCTCGGGTGCACATTGACTACGCTGGGCCCTTTCAGGGTCAATTCTTCTTGGTCCTCGTTGACAGCCATTCAAAATGGCTTGAGGTTGTACCTGTCTCATCCACCACCACTGCAAAGACTATTCAGGTACTGAGGGGGATTTTTGCTGCACACGGGCTCCCTGACGTCATTGTGTCTGACAACGGCCCTCAATTCACTTCCTCCGAATTCCAAGCTTTTTGCAGGCTAACATGATTCGTCATGCCACCTCTGCACCTTTCCACCCGTCCACAAACGGTATGGCTGAACGCATGGTTCGCATCACCAAGGATGCCTTGAAGAAACTCACCTACGGAGACTGGCATCACAGGTTGGCTGACTTCCTCCTTTCTTATCGCACCACACCGTCCACTTCTACAGGGAGAAGCCCAGCTGAACTGCGTTGGGGGCGCAAACTGACTACCAAGCTTGACCGGTTGCATCCGGACAGACTGCCTCCTTCTGTCTCCCACCCCAGGGCACCTAGGCAACTACTTGTGGGTGCCCCGGTTTGGACTCGTAATTACGGGCCTGGTCATACATGGGTCCCCGCTTCTATATCCAGGGTCACGGGTCCTCTGTCCTACGAGGTGTCCCTAGACAACGGTCGTGTCCTGCGTCGGCACATTGACCAACTTCGCCCTCGATGGGACCTTCCCGCTGAGACTCCTGGCTCTTTTCCAGGGGGGGAGGGGGAACCCTTTGGGCAAAGGGAGGGGCATGGAATGATGCCCATTATCAATGGGGAAGCTACAAACAGCCCATCTCAAGATTCCGCGAGTGCTCCAAACAGGAATTCAAGGAGCCCAACTAGATACCAGGCATCAATGCCTACTCCAGCCAGGGAGTCACCCCGGGGGCATAATCACTACTCACCCGCATCACTCAGTACTCCAGTCAGGGAGAATACCTGGGAGCATCCCAACAATCCATACCCTGCAAGAGAGCTGGCACACACTCCTTCTAGTTGGCCCAACATTACCCCTGTCCCCAGAAGGGGGCAAACACACAGGGAGGTGGTCGAGGAACCAAATCCCGACTACAACACCTCTGACTTCACTCAGGGGACAACTGAGTTTTGGGACAGTACTGAAAACCACACAAGCCCGGACACAGAACGGGATTCAGGGGACAGACAGCCTCCTGACAGGTCTTGGACGGACCTAGGAGGTTCTACTGAAACGCCCAACAGTGACAGTCACTTAGAAGGGCCAGAGAGCCAACAGCTAGGCGGGACAACCAGGTCACACAGAGGAAAAAGTCCTGGCCTGACAAGCCCGGTGGGCAAGCAAGCAGGCCAGGCAGTGGAGCACAGCCCTTGGGAACCCCCAAGGCAAAATAGGGGGGACAGGCACGCATCACCCCTCAGTCAAAGGGTACTTGGCAAGCACCCAGAGCTTAGGAGGTCACAGAGAGCAAGGAAATCTCCTAAGTATTTGGAGGATTTTGTAACCCTCTTGGCAAAACAGAGCTAGTAGAAAAGTAAAGCACTGAGGCTAATGGAAAATGGGGAACACCTGGTATTGGGGAGCATGGCACTACACTAAAGAAATGAGTTATGTGTTATTATGGTATGAGGAATAGTTTTAGCCCGGGGGGAAGGGGTGTTATGTCCTGAGCCTGTGCAAGCAGGCTCGGGGCATTGCAAACGGTCCCGGGCAGGTGCAAGTTGCCCAGGACCAGACAGGCTGTCGCCAGTACTTGTGTGCATGCGCAAGTGCTGGCGCGCCAAAAGTTGCAGATTGACCCGGGGATGGCTTATATAAGAGGCCAGGAGTTTTGGGCATTGTCGGCGTCTTCTAACTGTAAGCTGAACTTAAGAATAAAGAAGTTTCCTGAGAACTACAACTGCTTCTCGTGTCTTGCCATTTCGCAAAGGACTCAACAGTTGTGCTAGACAAATCCTATTCTACCAAAACCAAAACTTTTTAAAAGATAGATTGTTAAATGAATACTGGATTAGGCAGGCAATCTATGCACATGACAAACAAAAACCAAAGATATATTGGATATTTCCAGAATTCTTTTCATATTACATTCCAGTACCTACTTAAAAGCAGAATCACCCTTTTCCAGAAATAAAATGCAGAAGAAATTGTGAGGGGAAACAGCAATATACCAATAAGTGAAATTATGAATGGTTAGTGCATGTTTTATCAGTATAAAGGGATTTTCTGGGGAAGGAACTGGAATAAAATCAGCCCTCAGGATGGGGTGGGTGGGTTGCTTTTTAGATCTGAAATTTGCTTAATGTTCTACATGTGCTATTTCTGGCAAAGAAGAATGATGATGATTGTTTCAATACATTTGCAGGTTTCCTTCATTTATAAGTTCTGCATTTGTAGTACAGGACTGATGGTAGGAGAAAATAATAATATATAGATAGAAAATCTAGGTTACAGTTGACTAGGGAACACTCATTTGCTTTGACTAGGGAGCCCTCATTTGCTTAGTCAATGGGCTGGTTTTACGTGTTTCCAGAAATAGGTCTCCACTAAGCACAAGTTCAGCTTTATATCCTGTTTACTAGGGGACCACACCCTGGCCAATTCACAGTACAGAGTACAGCCAACAACTCCTTGGTCAGCAACAGTGAAACACAAGTGGGCCCTACACTAGGTTTGTCCTCGTCACTTAAATCCAATCTCTTCCACAAATTAAAACTCAGCAGGACTAGTTGGAGTTGTTAGAACACAGCAGAAAAGCTAAACTTCTAACACAGGAATTTGTTTTCTTATTGAATGAAGGACTGAGCAATTCTTTTGCCATGCTTTCATGTGCTCACACAGGGCAGCATTGGAAATTGGTCGAGGCTATCCGTTCTGTCCAAATTCATGAGGATTTTGTTATGATAGACTCAGCAGGAGTCACAATACAGACAAACAATCCTTGGCTCAAACCAACAAAGATGAACAGGAACTGCATGCGGGGGAGACAGAAAAAGGAGGTCACAAGGCAACAGAGGACAGAGATGCATCTCAAAATGGCATTCAAAGAGATTCAGTTGGATCTGCAACTAATTAGAATCAAAGACATCTTAATAGATCCTCATTAGAAAGCCAGGAGAAAAACAGTTACAGAGTCAGGATTAGTCCATGCTGAATTGACAAAATGGCACATTAAAACAAGTATCTTTATTACAATTACAATAAACCATCAGCTGGGTCAAAGCTTAATGATTTATTCATTAAATTCCTAGTGTTATTGCACAATGCAATGTCATATATTATAGTTAATATACCACAATGACTTTGGATGCACTTTACCATTACTCAGAAATTAGCAAGCTATGTCTTAGTATGTTGTATGAACCAGCAGATCATACTTTACCTTTCTGAAAGTCGTTAGACAGTAAATTATTAACCAGGGCCACATGCCGGTTATTTTATGCTCAAAATACCTGGATTTTGGATTATTAATCGGCTGTGTTAAAACCTAACCTGGAAATAGGAGCCCTGGTGGCGCAGAGGTTAGAATGCAGTATTGCAGGCTGCCAAGTGCAAGGAGTTTGATCCTCACTGGCTTAGGATTGATTCAGCCTTCCATCCTTCTGAGGTTGGTAAAATAAGGACCCAGACTGCTGGGAGCAATATGCTGACCCTGTAAACCTCTTAGAAAAGGCCATAAAGCTCTATGAAGCAGTGTATAAGTTTACTGTTTCAACTTCTTCCCTCAAGGAAGAAGTTTTGCATGCCAAATAACCAGACACAAGGACAGTTTTTCCCCCCATGCCGTCACTCTGCTAAACAATTAATTTGACAGTCAAATTATCTAGTAAAGCTCTACTACTATTATTCTCCTCATCTTTCCTATTAACTATTCTTATCTTTTTATGACTATAACTTTGTTGCTTGTATCTTACAATTTATATTGTTTTATTTTGTATCCTAGTTATTTATGTTGTTTGCTTAACTAGTATCCTAGGACGATCACTAAGTGTTGCATGATTTATGATGAATGTATTGTATTTTATGATTTATGATGAATGTATTGTGATAATTGTTGTGTCCTGCAAAAGCAGGCTCGGGACGTTGCATTGATCCCAAGCATTCCAAAAGCTGCCCGGGACCAGACAGAGCGGCGCCAGCCTTGTGCGCATGCGCAAGGCGCAAAAATGCTAAGTTCCTATTGGTTGACACTGTCTGGGTTTCTGGCCATATAAAAAGGCCTGTGTGCCTTTGTGCTTTTGCTTGGTTGTTGGAGAAGAAGAATAAAGAGTAGCTAACAGTTACCATGTGTCTTCATCATTCGCACACGAACGAAGGACTTAACACTGGCGACAAAGGTAGGATCCTTTGCAAGCTGAAACAAAAAATTTAAGGACTCACCCAGGAAATCCGACGAAGGGAAAAACGGTGTCTGAATCAGCGTCTCAGCTTGCCAGTACAGCGTCGCTGGAGGGTGAGCTCAGCTAAAGGATTCTTTAGAGAGACTGCGAGATCGCTTTGTATGCGGTTTGAGGAGCAGAGACTTACAACAAAAGATTTTTGCAAAAGAAGATGTCTCCTTCCAAGACGCGCTACGAGAGGTGGCAGCTGAGGAAGCAGCAGGCGGGGCTGTGAAGGCCTTACAGCTCACCAGAAACCCTTCAGACACAGCTACCGTCCATCAAGAGGACACTTGAGAAGAGTCGGAAGCGGATCCTGAAGAGGAGGTGAACAGACTTCACCAGCCAGCTGAAAGGAGGCAGAAGGGACGTCCAGACAAGGCCCCAGCATCTCTTCAATGCTTCAGGTGTGGAGGATGCCACAAGTGAGCTGACTGCAAGTTCTGCTCCGCCATTTGCAGGGCGTGTGGCAGGCAAGGCCACATCGCATCCATCTGTTTGGGTCGCCAGAAGGTCCAACCTCATGAAGAATTGCTTCTGAAAGGTACCAGGGTCCCCAGCCAACACAGGGTGGGTTTCTGTGCATTGCGCAGGAATATTCTGAGGACAGGGACACACAAGCCCCTTAAGAAGAAACTTTCCATTAACGTAAGGTTGCAAGGGGTTCCTTTATCAATGGAGCTGGACACTGGGTTCGCTCTCTTAATTATTTCAATTAACACATTCAAAATCCTAGCTAGGATCCTACAAGGGGGCCCCCATTGTGCTACGGTTAGACCCAACTATCATGCCCATCAGGGTCAAGCCTAGGAGGGTACCTTTTGCCCTCAAAGGTAAAATAGATGCTGAGCTGGACAAATTGCTCCAGCAAGGCATTTTAGAACCTGTGGATTCTAGTCCATGGGAAACCCCCATAGTAACACCTCTAAAGGCTAATGGGGAAATACATATATGTGCAGACTACAAGTGTACACTGAATAAGGCATTGCAACAGCACGCTTATCCAGTCCCTGTTGTAAGCCACATCCTGGCCTCCCTCAAGGGGGGGGGGCACATTTTTGCGAAGCTTGACCTGGCACAGGCTTATCAACAGCTACCTGTTGATGAGGCAGCTGCAGAGGCCTAGACTATTGTAACTCACAGGGGAGCCTTCAAGGTCAAAAGACTGCAATTTGTGGTAAATGTAGCCCCTGGCATATTCCAAAGTGTCATGGAGAGCACACTTCAAGATATTCCTGGGGTCTATCCCTACTTCGATGACGTCCTCATCGCTGGGGAGTCATCTCAAAATTTAGCAGAAAGGTTAAGGGCTGTCTTGCTTCATTTTCGAAAAGCAGGCCTTAAGCTAAAGCAGAATAAATGCAAGATAGGAGTCACTTCCACTGACTTCTTAGGTTTCAGGATTGATGCCCAAGGCATTCACCCTGCTGAAGCTAAACTACAAGCTACCTCAACAGGCCCCAAGCCCCAAGTCCGAGCTGCAAGCCTTCTTAGGGCTCTTAAATTTTTACCATGCATTTCTCCCACATAAGGCTGCAGTGGCAGAGCCGTTACATAGGCTCTTAGACAAGCAGGCTCCATGGCAGTGGACTAAAGTCCATGACAGGAGTTTCAATGAGGTTAAGGCATTGCTCACTTCAAATGCTGTTTTAGCACATTTCAATGAGCAATTGCCTGTATGTAATTATGGGGTGAGAGCTGTACTTAGTCATTTGAAGGCTGATGGGACACAAGACCCTGTGGCCTATTACTCAAGGACTCTGTCATCTGCAGAGTGGAATTATGCTCAGATTGACAGAGAATTACACTCAGATTGATAGTGGCTGGCATAAAGAAATTCCATGATTTCTTATATGGCCGCCACTTCACGGTCTGTACAGACCATAAGCCTCTGCTGGGTTTGTTTACCACCAACAAACAGACACCGCATATCATCTCTCCTCATATGCTGAGATGGTCCTGTCAGCATATGACTACACTTTAGTTTACAAACCTGGAAAAGAAATGGGCCATGCAGATGGTCTAAGCAGATTACCTCTAAAACAGGTAGAACCAGACCCTGCTCCTGCCATCAATATTCTCTCCATTCAGGAGTTGCCTGAATCTCCCCTCAATGCTAGAGACATGGCTGCAGAAACTGACACTGATCACACGCTTACACACGTGCTGACATGGGTGTTGTCAGGATGGCCTGACAAGTGTCCAGAAACTGAGTTCCAAAGCTTCTGGCACAAAAAGCATGAGTTTTCAAATTTCAAGGGTTGCCTGTTATGGGGTAGCAGGATGGTTATCCCAGCCTCATTGAGGTCTAGAATCTTGATCTCTCTGCATGAGGGATATCCTGGAATTGTAAGGATGAAAGCGCTTGTGCGCAGCCATCTTTTGTGGCCTGGACTCGATAAAGCCATCAAGGCCCATGTGCACGGGTGCCAAGTGTGCCAACAGTCTCGGCCTGAAATGCCTCAGGCCCCAGTATATAGGTGGGAGGAAACTCAAACCCCATGGTCTAGGGTGCATATAGATTATTCTGGGCCCTTTCAGGGGCAATTCTTCCTGGTTGTTGTTGATAGCCATTCCAAGTGGCTAGAGGTTGTTCCTGTTTCCTCCACTACTACTGCCAGGACCATCCAGGTGTTGAGAGGAATTTTTGCATCACATGGACTTCCAGATGTCCTGGTTTATGATAATGGCCCTCAATTTACATCTTTTGAGTTCCAGGCTTTTCTTCAGGCCAATCTGATCTGGCATGCACCATCGGCTCCCTTCCATCCATCCTCCAAAGGACTGGCAGAGAGAATGGTGCGCACCATCAAAGATGCCCTCAAGAAACTGACTTACGGTAACCGGCATCACAGGTTAGCAGATTTCCTTCTTGCACACCGCCCCACACCATGTACATCCACAGGGAAGAGCCCTGCTGAACTCCACTGGGGTCACCGCCTCATCACCAAACTGGACAGGCTGCACCCTGACCAGGTGGCTCCACAGGTATCACAACCACAGGCACCTAGGAGCCTCCAGGTGGGCGATCCAATTTGGGCATGTAACTATGGGCCTGGACATCTCTGGGTCGCTACTGTGGTCTGCAAAGTCTCTGGGCCATTGTCATACGAAGTTGCTTTGGGTGACGGCCGCGTTCTTTGCAGACACGTAGACCAACTGCGTTGGAGACTGGACTGCCACTCTTCCGCTCCTGGCTCTGCTCTGGGGGGGGGGAGGACCATAATATGCATTCTGGGTCACAGGTTCCCAGGTCTAACAGGCCCTCACTTGCTGATGAGGCTGTCGGGGCATCATCCCAAGGTTCCGCAAGTGCTCCAGATAGGAATTCACTGGATAGAGGGTCATCCCACACATCCACAATTACTCCAGACAGGGAGTCACACCGGGGGTATCCACAGTATTCACAAATGACAGATAATGCTCCAGACAGGGAGACTGACCGGGGGTATCCACATAAATCACAAACAGCAAGAGAAAAGGAATTCCATCAAGGGTGCTTGCACAATTCAGCAATTGCTCCCAAAAATAAGTCACCAGAAAAAGAGGTTGTCATGGAAGCGGCTCCTGACTCTGGGACCACAGGCATGTGCTCGGGGGCTACAGAGTACTGGGGCATTGCTGCTACTCAGGCCTCTCCATCTTCTGGCCTTGGGCTTGAGGGACAGTGTTCCCAAGAGAAGTCCATTGTGGACTTGGGGACTTCCACCCCTCCAAGCTATTCTGGTCTGGACTCAGAGGGTCCAGCCAGTCAGCAGCTGGGAGGGTCAACCGGGTATCCAGTGCACCAAAGCCCTGGCCTGCCTAGCCTGGTAGGCGAGCAGGTAGGCCAGGCACCCTCACCAGGGTCACCTAGATATTTGGGGCAGCAATGCTCTGTCCTGCCTAGCGTAGTAGGCGAGCAGGTTGGCCAGGCAACATCACCAGCCTTTAGAAGGTCGCAGTGGGCCAAGTGCCCACCCAAGCATCTGAGAGACTTTGTGAGGTTGCTGTCAAATCATGAGGGACCTTCTTATGAGCCCCCTGAATGAAGGGAGTAACTCGTGGTTAGATTATTTTGCATTATTTTGATTTCGGATACATTTATTTGTGTTAATAAATACTGAAAAGGGTTTGCCTGTGTGCAGACTCGAGTATTCCACACTCTTTGCATTTTAAGAATGTAGCTATATGTCACTCTTCCCAGTGCACGACGTACCTATGCGTACACAACGTATGTTCCATCTAGGGGGGAGAGGTGTTGTGTCCTGTGCCTGCAAAAGCAGGCTCGGGACGTTGCATTGGTCCCAGGCATTCCAAAAGCTGCCCGGGACCAGACAGAGCAGCGCCAGCCCTGTACACATGCACAAGGCGCGAAAATGCTAAGTTCCTATTGGTTGACACTGTCTGGGTTTCTGGCCATATAAAAAGGCCTGCATGCCTTTGTGCTTTTGCTTGGTTGTTGGAGAAGAAGAATAAAGAGTAGTTAACAGTTACCATGTGTCTTCATCATTCGCATACGAACGAAGGACTTAATAATAATGATTTATCACTATTGTTCGAATGTATACCAGAGACCAATTCCTTGTGTGTCCAACCACACTTAGCCAATAAAGAATTCTATTCTATTCTATTCTATTCTATTCTATTCCTACTATCAAGATTTATTAGTATACTGAATTAACCCTTTGGCTACATATGCACTATATGTACACAGCTATAAAATAGCCAGGAAGATTCCAATTATATTAGGCTAATCTAGCCCCTCTCTAATCTTCAATGCCACAATGTTAGAGAAGGTAGAATTGGAACAAGTAAAGCTATTCTAGACTACCTTAGCAGCAGGCTGGGAATGAGATGGACACATAAACATTGAGGTCCCTGAGAAACAAATCATAAACCTCTTAAGGCCACAGCTAGCACGAATAAGCCCAAAATTTACCAGTAATAATAGCTGTAAATTGGGACAAACCTTTTGCAGATGAGGGGATTCATTTTTATTTTCATTTTTTAAAATTCTGGGAGCTGTGGTGAATGGGAAAGTAGCTGGTGATGTAATGTGATGACATTTTTGCTTATTTTGGGTGGACCAGGAGGGTTGGAATATGTAAGTGTTTAAGGAGCAACTGGAACAATAAGTATTTCAAAAACGTGATGCAGTTATTGCCCTTATTTTACCGCAGAGCAGTGCAAAAATTCTATCTTTCTCACATCAGTACTCATGCTGGTGACTTTCAGTGATTTAATCCAAAAGTCTTTGTAAGGCCCCAAAATGAGTGCTGCAAGACTATAAACTCCAGCCCTAAGTTACAAGTCACTTCTTCCATTTTTTTAATCTTGTGATTCCATCTTCATTATTTTAAACTTCTGTAATTTTCATAGATATTTCTTCGGCCAAATTGCAACTATTGTCCCAAACCCCTCAAAACAGGGTTCTCCTAAAATTAGAACATGCAGTGAGACATATACAATGAGGCTACACAACTAAATAATATGATGCTGAAGTTAACTGTGTGTGTTCATTTTTTTTGATAGACTCAATAATAACATTTTAATCCACGATCACAGGACAATACTGCTTTTAAAGCAAAACAGAACAAAAACACTAACTTAAAAGAAACAAACAGCTGTTTAATATCTCATCTTCACATTGCTTCTTCAATCCACTTCCTTTGTCAAGAGGTTATGTTTCAACATGAAATACATCTGTCCTTCTTTGCAAAACATGAAATCATGCCATCACATTGAAGAATCCTTAAACAACTCTAGGAAGTAGGTCATTCAGTAATTTACTTTTAGTTTATTAGGGAACTGCTATGAGAAAGAAGTACAGTACTGAATGGCTGTCAGGCTTGTTAGAGAAAAACTGGAGATTTGTGGAGGAGGCAGAGAATAAACAATGTTTCTAGCTGGGAAGACATTTTTTTTTTCCAGGCAGAACTTGCAGGGATGTTCTTTTTTGTTGTTCCCCATCCTCATGAATTTGAGCTTTTTCCTTTGCAAGAAAAATGATCAAATATTGGCAGGGAGGATATTAGGAATAGGCCAGGAAAATCCCACCCCAAAATACAATGGAGGCAATATTTGAAGAAGCTGTTTATCTGAAACCTTCTTTCCCACTTTAAAGTAAATGGTGCTCATTAAGTTGCAATTTTGACATACATAAAAGTGGAATGATTCACTGCTCCTTGTCATGACAAAGTTATCTTGAAACTCTCTGAGAAATAATCTCTAATTTCCTTGCATTAATTCTGGAAATTTTCTCTTTTCTAGTTGTGCTGTGGGAATTTTAAACAGGGTGGAATGTATTTGGGAGGAGACAATCCAGATGACCACTAGATGGAGGTTCAGAAAAATGAATTCTTTCATGCCATTTAATGGTCAGTCAGGGCTTTGCAGGCCAAATATAATATGGCTAATTCAAGAGTGTTATTTTGATATTAAAAAGATCCTGCTGCCAAAAGGTCAGAATATATTTCTCTGCTCAGAAGCTACAGATCCAGCATATCAAGAAGTTGCAAAAAGGATAAAAATATCCCTTTTTCCTTTTCAAGATGCGTTTCTCCTTTGTAACTCCATAGCCATCATTTTGTAATGAGCATGTTGCTTTATAGGGTATCACACTATGATATCAGCATATAACTTTTTTTTACTATTTGGACAAAAAAGTTCTCTAGTCTTAATTTAGAAAATTATTTAAGCCAGGCAATAAAACTGGTCCCATTGCAAAAGCTACACTATGTAGTGGTCCACCTGCCAAGTAGAATACAGCCTTTATCAAAACCTGAAAACCTGAAAGATTAACATCTGTATCACTATTTCTCCTTTGAGGTCTGCCACGTTACCCTTCTTTGTTTTTGCTAAACATCCCCAACCATTTGAAATCTGCCCTATGATTTTTCTACATTGCCTTCACCATCTGCAGATCTCAATTAGTTTTAGCATATAGTACATATCTGCAAAGAACAGCGAACACCTTTGGCCAACCATCATTCAATCTAAACAGCCATCAGCTGCTCAACTCCTACATAAACCAGCTGGAAATGAAGCTGGTTTCAGAAATCCATTCCAGATTTCAACTAGGATTTTGTTTTCTCCCTCTTTTTTTTTTTATACTTGCCAGGAAGAGGTTAATGGGTTGCTTGCTCCCTTGTTGTGCAAACAGTAGGTCAGTCATACACACATTCAATCCTCTTCTCTTCCATCATTTCTATTTGCAGCTTTCTCTCCCCCAGAACTGGCCCCTTCAATCCTCCCTGTCCAATTATTGTTTTCCTGCTTTGGTAACAACTTTGAAGCTGCAATGGATTCAGGTGTTTGAAGAATGCCCATTGCCTCTCAGCCAAGAGCTCAGCCACCTCAACCCCAGCCATGGGGAAAAGAATGTCTCCCACCAGCTGCAGGCAGCTGCTTTCCAGGAGGGAGAGGGAGAGGGAGAGGGAGAGGGAGAAGGGAAGGGGAAGGGGAAGGGGACAGGAAGCCCAATTCACTTAATGAACATGTTACTAACTTATCAACTGCAGTGGTTCACTTAACAACTGTGGCAAGAAAAGTCGTAAAATGGGGCAAAACCTAATCACAACTGTCTTACTTAACAACAGAAATTATGGGCTCAACTGTGATTGTAAGTTGAGAACTACCTGTAGTGGCTTCTATTTGCCCTGGGAGAATTTTGATGTGGAGATTGTCCCAAAGTATCCTCTTTGCCTCCAACTTCTACCAGTCCATGAATTGACAAATAGCTTTTCCTTTGGCCTTCAAAAAACAAAAGTATATAGTATCCTTCCTTTTCCTGCTATATACAGGTGTGCATCTATCACATATATTTCCCTATATTTGTCTGTGAAACATTTCTCTCATTGGTGTTGTTGCAAAAGAAAAAAAAGATTTTTAAAAGTATTCATACTGTAAATACTCTTCTCTTCATCAAGGTGCCAGCTTAGGGTTGAAAATTTCTCTATGTTCTAGCAGGTCCTATGAAGCAAATCGTCCACTAAATCCTCTGAAGGTATTGTCAGAAAAAGTGCACTTATCTTTGTAGGAACACTAGCTGGAAAGTGGGAGATGAGAGATAGGGGTGAGGGAGAGTTTCATCCAGTGCTGAAGAGAGAATGCAACTATGTTGTTTGAGAAAAGCAGTCATCTGAAGGTTTCCAAAATTATATCACATCAGTACTAGTTGGTAAGTAATACCGTGCAATTGGCAGGGGTGTAAACAGTCTAACAGAAAGGATAACCATTTGCAATACTCCCTTTCTCGAATAAATTCACCTTCAAGAGAAAAGAATGAAGCAGCAATGAGAAAATGTGAAAGCATTATAGGTAAATGATGGCCCTGTGCATACATCCTGTATAATATAGTTAATGAATTACGACAGTCTGCTTAGCGATCATGCAACTTTCCCAGCAGGCTTCCAACCAGCAAGGCAAATGAAAAAAGGAGATTTGCTTAACAACTGTGTGATTCGCATAGCAACCACAGCAATAAAAGATCATAAAATTGGGCATGATTCACTTACCAATCACCTCTCTTAGCAATAGAAGTTCCAGTCCCACGTTCTAGTTCAGTGGTTCTCAACCTTTCTAATGCCGCGACCCCATAATACAGTTCCCCATGTTGTGGTGACCCCCAACCACTTATACATCACCAGGTGCCAGGGGCGTGGCCAAAGAAAAGGGGGGAAAATGGCGGACAGCCTTTTTTGGCGACCCCCATGAAATGGTCGTTCGACCCCAAATGGGGTCCCGACCCACAGGTTGAGAACCACTGTTCTAGTTGTAAGTCAAGGACAACAAATCACTTTCTGGAAGCAGCATGGTAAACTGAAAGCTACCTTATTACCGAAGGCAGATCGAGGCTGATTATAGTTTAATGGCAGTTAGACAACCTTTTGCACTGCAGTAAATAAATATCCAACATATCCTAGGAGCTCTGGATTTATGGTAATTTTAATACAAGCAATACAGCAGAATGAACAACCTATTCATCACTCCTGAAGAAGCTGCAGGTTAAATAGGATTTAGGACCACTATTTCTTTTCAAAAAAAGAAACAGTTTAACCTTTAAGAATACAGTAATACAGCATATACATATATACAGGTATTGTCAGGCCTCCAAGGTAAGTCTAGACAAGAACAAGCCACGAGTATTAGCACTGCTTTTATTGTGAGCTCACAGTAACAGAACCTCTCAAGTCTGAAACTGTTTATCCCCTCCACAAAACTACAGGGAGGGTCCCTTCTGAGATGCTTCCCACACTCCTTTTCCTTCTTTCCTTATATAAAATTTCTTTTAAAGGGTACATCAATAGCACGCTTGCTTTATTATTTCTTTTAGTCTCATTATAATCCATTTATTTTATTTAAAACAAAGGTTACTTTTTTAAAAAAGACACTACAACGTCTGTGAAAGAACAGGAGTTATACAATTATTGCTCAACTTTGATATACTTTTTTGAACAATGCCAAAATCTCCACTACATTATCATTTGGTCACGTTAAAAAAGAAAAAAAAAGAGGAAAAAAGAAAATGAAAAAACACACTTAAAACTAATATATTGTAGGTCTAGTAAATATTGAATTTCTCCTTTCTTTTTGCTTTAACCAATTTGTAGTACCTGTTGGCATAAGCTTTAAAAATCATATACACACGTGTGTGTGTGTGTGTGTGTGTGTGTGTGTGTGTGTTTGTATACATTAACATGTATGGAAATCTTGAGGTCAAGAGAAGGGGAGTTACAGGATTCAGTTCTACTCAGTTTTGCTCTCAGCATATTGTAGTAAAAAAATAGAATTCTTTTCTTTTTCCCCACTGCCTTTATTCTAGCAGGAACTATAGTCCCAAGGCACTGCAACTTGTCAGCTGTCAAATCCACAAGCTATTCCGTTTTCTGAGCTGCCATCAATACCATTTCAAATAACTTGATGTTCTCTCCCTTCAGCTTTCCTTCAATCTCTTATAAGCCTTCTGGTGCTTCAGGTCTCTGGTGTAGCCATTCTTCTATGGTATGTTTGAGGGAGCAGTGCTGGCAAACCAAGGTTTGTTTATTAGCACAAGTATGAGAGTTATTTGGTTATTATTTTAAATAAAGGGCAACTGAGGGCATTGTTTTTAAATATTGCTTAATTAGATGGGTGAGTCACTTGCCAGCTCCCTAGAATTATTCATTTTTGGTGATTAAGAATTAGAAATATTTATTCTACCTGGATCTGGGGAAAATATTGACATGAAGAAGATGTATTGATAATAAAGCTGAAGTTTAAATATTTTGGATTCATAAGGTAAAGGCAACAGTTCATGGAGAAGACCTTGATGACTGGAAAAAATGAAGGCATACCAAAAAAAAAAAAAAGTCTAAGAAAGGATACGGTGGCTGGATATTGTGGCTGATAATACAAGCATCAGCTTACAAGAACTCAAAGGAGCCATTATTGACAATCCTGGGAGCATCTATTTTGTGAAGAATCAGAAGTGTCTAAATGACTGAGCAACAAAATCCTCAAAAAAATTATACAACCATAAAGTTGAGAAAGAGCATTTAGGTTATTGAATGTAGTCCTCTGGTCAGTGCAGGGGTTAAAATAAAAGCACTCAAGATCAATGGTTTCAATTCATTTTACATACCTGAATGAGTGGTCACCACATTTCTGGGTAAATGATCCAATCTTTTTCTAAAGCCTTGGGAATTTACCTGTTTGAAACTTCACCCATGTTTCTTGGTTCTGCATCCTGGAATGAGAATGGCTCTCTACCTGCTTCTTTCAAGTATATGAAATGCTGTCTTATTCCCCTTTAGTTGTCTTTTCTCAAGACTAAACATACACTGATAATTAAATCTCTTTTCATAAAATTTGGCTTCTCCGAACCTTCACCAGTTTGTCTAAATCCTTTTTGAAGTATGATCTCCAGAGCACAAGACAGTGCTTAATGTAAGGCTGGTTAAAACAGAATAAAATGAAACACTTCTTTGATTGGTTTGGTATATTTAGGTTGGCATAGCCTAAAATCAACTTCTTATAAGTCAAGATTAGTTTTTATAAGCTAGACTGGTTCAGTTTGCTCAAATACCAAGAAATTATGAGGAATAGGATGAAGGGACAATATTCATTTTATTACTTTTACCCAAATCTCTAACCTATGAAGATCAGTTTGATTTTTTTTTTCCTGTTGGTTAAGGTATTAATTATTCAATTCAAATTTGATATCTGAAGATTTAGTATTTCATCCACCTCTTCACACAAATTGTTAATGAAAATATTTAACAATAGTGGACATCTCTCTCCCATTGAAGCTATTGATGAATGATCTTTGAGTACATTGTTCAGCCATAAATGTATCCACATTTAGTTATGCAACCCACATTCAATTGTCTTGCTAACCAGCATGCCATGAGGTATTATCTCAAATGCTTCACTGACACTGAGGTTTGTTTAGAAAGCTATCCAATTAAAAAATGAGATATGTTTAGTCTGGCAAGATTTGTTCTTAAAAATCCATGTTGTTGTCCAGTAATTAACACCATGTTCTCTATGTACCTCCAGATTGATCTCTTTATGATAAACTGCACAATCTTGCCATACATTGATGCCAGATTAAACTATTTGCTTTGCTTTCCCTCTTTTTCAAAGGTGGGGAAGTTTGTTCCCTTTCAGTCATCTGGCACTTTGTTGTTTCTTTAGGATTACTGAATTGTAACATATAAAGCCAGATGATCAGTTACTTCCTTCAGTGCCCTACTACATGATTTATCTGATTGTGGAGGTCTATATTCATTAAAAGTAAAGAGGCAGTTTCTGATTGTGTTTATCTTAATCTCAAGCAATAAATACAAATAATAAACTAGGCTCATTTTTTTTTAAAAAAGCATAATAGTTAATCTAGATCGTAATCTGCCCCTAGGACAGATTGTTGTTCTATAGATCAGGGCTTTTCAACCAGTGGTATGCGTACCACCAGTGGTACTTTAGCACCTGGCAGATGGTACAAAGTCCTAGCCAAATGTAGCGGGGGAGGGAACCAGCTAAAGCACTGACGCACAGACGTGGAGGAGATCAGCTGGAGCTGCAGAGCTTGACAGAAGCCTCATGATTGGTGCATGTGGAGACATGGTAATTGGAGCTTCCGACACACCCGGAAGAGAAAAGGAGGAGGAGGATGGAGAGAAGAGAAGGTATAAAGGGGGCAGGTTTTAGTGGGAGAGGGAGAGAAAGAGCAAGAAGCGAAGAGGTATTTCTTAGCAAAGCAGTGAGGAGAGACAGAGCGAGCAGCCTGTTTTCGGGGGAAGGGTGAGTGAGAGTGAGTGAGTGAGCATATGGCCTTGGAAGAGATGGGGTGAGCGAGCCAGCGTCTGTGTGGCCTTGGAAGAGACGGGGCACTCTTGGAAGAGACGGGGTAAGCGAGCCAGCGAGTGTGTGTCCTTGGAAGAGACGGGGCGACCTTGGGAAAGATGGAGGTGAGTGAGTGACCAAACGAGTGGCCTTTTTTCTGGGAAAGGGCGAGTGAGTGAACTGGGCAGGAGCCCCAGGATCAGCGTGTGCTTCTGCAAGGCTATGGGGGCTTGGCAGGAGCCCAGGATCAGCATGCGCAGTTATAGCTGAGCCCCCAGAAGTGCTGATCAACTGGATCCCAGTGCTGATCCTGGCACTTCTGCTGAGCCCCGAAGAAGCACCAATCAGCTGGAGCCTGGTGCTGATCCTGGCACTTCTGCTGAGCTGCCCAGAAGCACTGATCAGCTGGAGCCCGGCACTGATCCTGGCATTTCTGCTAATCCGCCCAGAAGTGCCGGATCAGCTGGAGTCTGGCACTGATCCTGGTGCTTCTACTGAGCCCTGACAGCCCTGCAGAATCACCAATCAACTCTCAGGGCTCAGCAGAAGCACCAGGATCAGGGAAGGAAGGAAGGAAGGAAGGAAGGAAGGAAGGAAGGAAGGAAGGAAGGAGATGGGAATGAGAAGGAGGGAGGGAAGGAAGGAAGGAAGGAAGGAAGGAAGGAAGGAAGGAAGGAAGGAAGGAAGGAAGGAAGGAAAGAGATGGGAATGAGAAGGAGGGAAGGAAGGAAGGAAAGAAATGGGAATGAGAAGGAGGGAGGCAGGGAGGCAGGGAGGCAGGAGGGAGGGAGGGAAAAAGGAAGGAAGGAACCCCTCCCTCCGGTAACCACAATGCTAATGCAGCCCTCAATGAAATTGAGTTTGATACCCCGATATAAAAGATTGTTAAGCGAATCTGGTTTCCCATCGACTTTGCTTGTCAAAAGATTGCAAAAGGGGATCACATGACCTCGAGACACTGCAGCCATCAAAAATATGAATCAGTTGCCAAGCATCCTAATGTAAATCACATGATTGTGGGAATGCTGAAACGGTCATAAGTGTGAAAAATGGTCATAAATCACTTTTTTCAGTGCTGTAACTTCAAACAGTCACTACGTGAACTGTTGTAAGTCGAGAACTACCTGTACTTTATCACTTTTTTCCTTTTGGGGGGGGTCATCAAGTTTTTGACACCTATGTAGGCGACTGGTGGTACTCAGATATTGCCATATCCTAAAAATGGTACAATGGGTGAAAAGGTTGAAAAGCCCTGCTATAGATGTATCAGGGAACAAATATAGGTTCAACTGTTGCCTCAACAAGATAGCATAGCGTCATCCTACTTCCCTGATAAAGTGTTGCATAATAGGATATTTGCCTGAAGGCTGAAACAGAATATTTATTAATCTCTTCTGTTGCCTCTTTTTTTTTTTCTTCTATTCTAGAGGCAGCATCATAAAACCTTAGCAAAGTGGAATTGGAGAAAACTTTCTGCCTCCTGGATCTTTTTCATATAAGAGATTCTTCCATGCAGAGAAGTCCGGCAAGAACAATGAAACATCTTAGGGCAGCAGTCCAGGGAAGATGGGATCCTGATCAGGAAATTCCCTCCAAGGAGGTCACAGGCTCTAGTAAAATAGAGTTGTCCAGATGAGTTGCCCTAGAAATATTGCTGTGAGCCTTCTGTTCAAAGCTCTCAAAGGAAGCTGAAAAAAAAAATGTTTGTAGGCCAGCTCTAATGTAATATTTAGGACAGAAAAGATGATTCCTGGAACGACTCCTATGGGTATAGAGAAATAAAATGTATGGATAACTTAGTCAAAAAGCCTCATTATTCTATACAGAGATGACTGAATGCACTCTCTGCCCTGCATTCTTCTTGAATGGACCCATAAACTGAAGCGGTTTTCTCCTCTCCCCCTCTCGCCCCCAACCCCCCCCCCCAGGACATAGAAGTAAATGCTACAAGTCAATCCAGTGAGCTTTTTCCTGATAAGTCAAAGTTAGAGTGGAGAATATATCTGTTCCTGGGGAGAACTTTTGAAGCGCTTTGGGTAAGGAGAGGATAGCTACCGAAGATGGTAAGGTCTGTCTGGAATGATACCTCTTCTCTGACTTGAGTCTTAATCCAATTCAAGGAGGGATGGAGGATGGGGTTATTATTTGCTTTCTTTATGCAGTCATTGGCAATTTTTATTTTTTTCCAATTTAAAATATTATGCTTCCTATCATTTTCCTTGAATATGAGCTGCTTTAATATCTTGGAGCTCTCCCATTAAAAAAATAAAACAAAGTGTATGTAATTAATTTTTTTTAAAAAAAATCTGGATGATAAAAATAAGCATGTCATATTCCATATGCTTGCTTTATCTGTCAGTTTATGTGTGTGTGTGTCAAATACACCTCATTATGAAAGATCAGCTGCCTTACGTGTTAGACAATCTAATAGCGTAATCTTAAACTTGGCTGGCAGGGATTCTTCCAAGTCTTAAGCAAGATGAATTTTCCCACCATGCTCCTGAATAATAATGAACAAAAGTTGAGATCTTCTGCATGATAACCATCTGCTGTTTATTACTGGGCAAAATATTTGAAGCCTAGTCATATACCATGTTCCACCAACTGTAAGGGTCTACAAACATCTTTGCAACCTTGTCTCTTACAAGCTTCAGACTGGTAGATGACCCTTGCCAGAATTTCAATTGCTGAATGAGCAAATAAGCCTTTAGTCTTTTCTTTCATAATAGAGTGTGTGTGTGTGTGTGTGTGTGTGTGTGTGTGCGCGCATGTGATAGAGAAAGAGAGAGAAACTCACCCTACCAGTAGGCAATCTGCATAGCCTTGTTGTGTAAGTGATATTTTGTCATAAACATTATTTTTTATAAAGTATAAATTTAGTTAAAAGCAGACTGGCCACAAACCCTTGTGACAAATGAAGACCCACTCTTTCCAACATCATAATTTATTTTAATTTGAACAGTAATTTCCTTGCCACATTTTGTAAGACATTCAGTATCATGTGTATCCATGAAAGAAAATTCATGCCATTTAATTTCTACTGAATGTCATGTGACATCAAACCACATAATCTGATAATAGAGACATATGTGAGCCAGTTTGTTTCATGTCTTATAGTAGTGCTTCCCAAACCTGGATAAATTACCCAACATTGGGTAAAAGTGGATCTTCTTTGGGCAACAACATGCAAGACCCATTACCTAATCACAACAGAGACATTTAAACAAGAACTTTCTGATAAGTGGTAAAAAAAGACCTCCCAATAAATGGTTTTGGTTTTCTTTGGGTAACAAAGGAAAAAGTTTGGCAAGTACTGCCTTACAGGATTAGTACTCTAAGTTGTAAAGATTGGACTGGCCAGTGTATTAAAAGAACTGATTATTCAGCAAAAAACCTAAAATTCTCAGACCGAATGGTGCTATAGTACATCTTATTGAAGGATCAGCACATCACCCATGTCTTAGAGGCTATACTGTTATCATCACTTCACAAAATTTCCCTGAAGCAATTCTCCTGCAAATAGTGCTTCTCTGCCATCACTGGTAGCCTGGGACCAGAACTGTTCGCACAGCGGTAATGGAAGGGAGCCAGCATCTCCTTCCACCTAGAGAATCTGTTCCAAATCATTGTTTCCACACTGCTGCTTATATACTGTGATATGTATCTGCCTGCAGTCCAATAATAGAGTCATCAGCTGAAAGTAGATGAAGCTTCCAGGAGCTATAGCTGAATATGCCAAAGGCTGTGGGAGACCCATTTATGTACTGTTAGTTGTCCACAGTGAAAGATTCCAGTGGACTTAGGGCAAAGACCCAGACAAGGAGACTCTTTTTTTCCCTTAAGCTATCAGCAGAAATCCCAGCCACACTAGGCTTATTATGTTCTTATCTTTATATCCCTCAATTGGCATGACACATGGGGGGGAGAAACTGTGCTCTACGAGACAGATATGGGCCTCCAATCCATCTACACATCTTAATATTAGGGGCATTTTCAGGAAATAATTGCTGACTGGTTGGTATTTCAAACTTCCCCGAAGGCTGATTCTCTCTAGGAGTCTTTTCTCCTGCAGTTTTAAGGGCAGCTTGAAGCGCTGCATTTGGTCTTATGATACATATGTTCCCTCAATATCAATGGCTGGGCACCATGCAGAGAGGAAGGCTTTTTAGGGTACTCAATCCATTTGTTAATAATTTTCTTGCCCTGTCAGGAGGAAAGATGGGCAAAAAATATCAGGCAAATGCACATAAAATATATCATAAAATTGTGATGAAATGTAGTTTGCTTTTCTTTCTGTGAAGGGAGGAGAAGAGTTATTTGTTAATTTAGGAAGCACTGGCAATTCTCTGTGGGGTGAGTTAATAGATGGCAAGTTAGACGCAGAGACAATAAGCACTGATCAGCAGCAAGTTCCAGACTTGCAAATCTATGGATAACATTGTGCAAAAAAACCCCAAAAACAACATTTTGAATGCAGTGAGAATAATGTGTGACCAATGCACGGTGCTTTTAAAGTGTACCAGATTTATTTGTAGATACAACAAATGCAGTTATGGCAATGCTCTCCTTATGAAACCTCAGTGCTGCTTTGCTTTGCCTTTCTTTATACACTGGCTGTGTCACAACTATTTCTCAATTCAAGGGAAATTGAATGTTTGCCCTTGAAGGTCCGGTGCCTCAGGCTGGACCATAGAGAACTAGATACATCCAGTTGAAACTTGGGATTCTCTCTGAAATATTTGTTTCTGTCCAATACAAAATGAAATACATAAGACAAATCACTCACAACTCTGATCAGTTAGATGCATTTGTTGGACAAATAATGCAATTAATGACCTCTTGGTGCCCGCTTTGGGTGTACATTAACTGCATTCAGACTAAAACAAGAAACAGCTTAGCAGTGAACTTTGTTCCTCATGGATATTATTCTGATATTAACTAGGAAAGACTAGAAAGCTTTGTAATTTTTCAATTTCCAATCCTGGGCCTTATCTGTTAGACTGTTAGAGTACCTGCATCTACCGGTAGATGTTTAGATGTATCTAAGACCTGTATAGCCCCAGCAACAGTGTTTCCCAACCTAGTGCCCTACTGAAGTTTGGGAAGCTTAAGTCTTGGGATTCATTCTCCTTTTAAATGTGAACATTTGCATGGCTGCCAATGGTGGCCTAGAATAAATACGGATTGGGAGATGCACATGTTACAGGATTTAAGTAACTTGTAGCTGCAGTACAGCAATGCTTGTTAATCGATAGCACTCATCTAATACCCCAACTCTAAACAAAACAAACCACATGGTGGCTTAATGTGTGAACCACCCTTGAAAGATGCATTCTTCATTTTCTATTGCCTATGATGACTAGACTATGAACAAATAACCATCAATTAGGAGACAGAAAATTTGCATTTCCCTATCATTGCTTCTTGTTTTGCAAAGCATTAGTTCCCATTCAACAAAAACATTTTCCATGACTTCATTCTATTTCTACATAAAACCTAATAGTTTGGAAAAACCTATATTTGTGTTTCAGTTTCCTTCTTTGAATTAGGGATGATGTAGTTCAACTTCCAGTAAATGTCCAAAACAGAACTTTGGTGCAAGTAATAGAAATGGCTCAAGACAAAAACCCCAAACAGAATTTGACAGCGTAATAAAAATGTAATACAGGCAATACTCGAGTTACGAATGTAATGGAGCCTGCCAATTATATTTGTAAACTCAGGATTTGTAGGAGTGCATCACGTAATTTGAACGTGATCAAAAGTAAGGTTCTACATTTAGGCAAGAAAAACCAAATGTATATTATAGTATAGGGGGTACCTTACTCAATAGTAGTAACTGTGAGAGGGATCTCGGAGTCCTAGTGGACAATCATTTAAATATGAGCCAGCAGTGTTCTGCAGCTGCCAAAAAAGCCAACACTGTGCTAGGCTGCATTAACAGAGGGATAGAATCAAGATCACGTGAAGTATTAATACCACTTTACAATGCCTTGGTAAGGTCACAGTTGGAATACTGCATCCAGTTTTGGTCACCACGACGTGAAAAAGATGTTGAGTCTCTGGAAAGAGTACAGAGAAGAGCAACAAAGATGATTAGGGGACTGGAGGCTAAAACATATAAGGAACAGTTGCTGGAAATGGGTACATCTAGTTTAATGAAAAGGACTAGGGGTAACATGATAGCAGTGTTCCAATATCTCAGGCTGCCACAAAGAAGAGGGAGTCAAGCTATTCTCCAAAGCACCAGAGCGCAGGACAAGAAGCAACAGGACAAGAAGCAACTAAGGAGAAACTTCCTGACAATTCGAATAACCAATGGAACAACCTGCCTCCAGAAGCGGTGAATGCTCCAACACTGGAGGTGTTTAAGAAGAGACTGGACAGCCATTTGTCTGAAGTGGTATAGGTTTCCTGCCTGAGCAGGGGGTTGGACTAGATGACCTCCAAGGTCCCTTCCAACTTCATCATCATCATCATCATCATCACTCCCTGCTTTCACCCACGTATTCGCTAATCAAATGCATGGGTCATTAAGTGCATGAGGTATTTCAGGGTGGGGAAGGCCATGAGGGTCCTAATATTTTGTTAGAAGAAGAAATATTTAAACCATGAAATATAAAACATTAGGAAACTGCACCCGAACGTAGGGAATATTTGGGGGGGCAGGGGAGGTCACTACGCCTAGGAATCATTGTTGGCGTTTTGTTCAAGTGCCTAAATGAAGAATGAAGAATGATCTTCTCCCTAAATCTAGTGGAGTGGCTTTCATGACAGCCCATGTGGTGTATAGAGCTTAAAAGGTTGGGCTAGGAATGGGGAGGCCCAGCAAGTGTCACCTTCGGTCCTAGAAGCTCACTGGGTGATTTTCTTTCAGCCAGGCTGTCTCACAGAGTTGTTGCTGTAGGGAGAAATGAGAAGCGAAAATATGATGCATTGAATGAAAGGCTGGGGGTGAGGGGTCTAATTAATTAATTAATTAAATTTTGAAAACTGGTTCTTTTTCCCGCCCTTTTATTTGGATTGTCCAATCCATTCCTGTGATTTAATATCTCGGGAGGAAGCTGAGCAACTGCAGATGGATCTCTCCCACCAGGGGAACAGCAGGCGGCAGGAAGAGAGGGCGAATAACCCAAAGATCTCTCTTAGCCCAAACAAGGCAATCAGCTGAGTTGCCCTAATCCACATCTGTCTCTAAGGACCATTCTTTGGGCTGCAGCCTATAAGGATACATTTAGTACTGCCTTTATCTGAAAACAAATGACAATATCCTAAGAGTGCTGCTCCACTGGATCTTATGACTGGAAATGCTACTTTAGACAAATGACTTGTTCCAGTGGAGATTCATTTATTTATCAGGATTTGATTCACATGTAGCACTAAATCATAAGATGTTTGATTTTTGGCTTAATATAGCTTACAAACGCAGCCCATGGTACTTTATTCAGCAAACCATGGTTAAAACTATGGCTTAGTGTTGTATGAGCCCTATTCAACAAACCATGGTTGTAACAAACCATGACTAAGCACAGTATGCGAATCTAACCACCAAATTGCAACTGTTGTTCTGTCTAACAAAACGAGTTGGTGCAAATAATACACCAGGGATGGAGGCTGAGCAGCTTTCAAGCTTAATGTAGTCCTAGTGGGGAAAATGGCCATTGTATAGTGATAGCTTTTTAAATCATATAAGACTCTGCTTTGAGTCTGGCAGCTTTAAGCAGATTTTCAGTTTGGCTGAAAGGCTTAAGGGTGTGGAAAGCCAGGCTGTGGGATCCTGGGGCAGTTTCTAATTGATGTTGGATGAGACTCCTGAACAGTGAAGAGTTGTTGAGAACGTTGTAGAATAGTGATGGCAAACCTTTTAGAGACCAAGTGTCCAAACTGCAACCCAAAACCTACTTATTTATCGCCGGGTGCCAGGTGGCCGTGGCCCACTGGATGGCCGTGGCCGTGATGGTCATGGCAGATTGGGTAGGTGTGGCCAAGGTAGGTGTGATCTCCTCGATGTTGCTCGTGAGGAGGAACCCCTGTGGGGGCCGGGCAAGGTTGGGGGAGATCCAGGGAGTCTCTGGCAGGTGGGACGGTGGGCAGGAGGCTAGTCCTGCTGGGTGAGGCAAGGCGAGGTAGGGCAGGGGTGCAGTTGTCACAGGGCAAGGTGAGGCAGGGGCCGGGGTGGCTGCTGCCTGACACCATCAGCCCCTGCACACAGAGGCCACAGAGCGCATGGGTGCTGGGATGCATCCGGCCATGTGGGACCTTGGCAAGTTAGCAGGCGGCTGGTTTAAGAGGGACGGTTGCCATCTCTGGGGCATGGCACACGTGCCCACAGAGAGGGCTCTGAGTGCCGCCTCTGGCACGCGTGCCATAGGTTTGACACCATTGTTGTAGAAAGATTCAGTTCTGTATTTGAGCAGATAGAGTTAACATAAAGGCTTATCATGATCATCATTAGGAAGTCTTTCCACCACTACCACTAATCAGAAGTTTGTCACATATCAAATGCTCCAAATCTGTTTTGCTATCCAGTGAAGTTGAATGTTGTTAGACATCCACAATACTAGAGGAAGCTTAGCCTCTTTCATGTAATTGCTGAGTACATTTGCCTTCATGCAACTGTAGGTTTAATGATCAAAACATTCTGAGTGAAAAATGATCCAATTTACTAGTTACTAGTTAGATTGAAAGCACACATCTATACGCATATCCATACTCCAGATCTGGACTTCATAATACAAAGCATCTGTCAAACCAACGGTTTATTTTAAAAAGCATCTTGGCCTACAGAGCAGCCAGCTCTTCATTCATTCTTATAGTAGCCATTATAAATGCCACTTCTTGCATGCTCTAATTCTCCCTGCCTCATTCTTGCCCTACATGAGGGGGATCCTTTCAAGGGCAGTTCTCTGAAAGACTTAAAAGGGAGCAGCCAAATAGCTCGGGTCAAATATCATCCATACTCCAAATGCAGTTGTACTTGTGACATGACCAATTCTAGATTATTTATGACAAAGAATTTTTTGAAACTTTGTTTTGTTTTCCTATAGTTCCATCTTCTGGCCATACATACACTCTAAACTCCTAACATTATTATATCTCATTAGGAGTCACATCTTGACTATTGAATATAACTTCAGAATAATTTACACAGACACCAAGAAATAATCCCATTCTGTCTGCTTTTCTCTGACCTTTTAATTTAGTGAAAGCAGATGCATTGAAGCAGTCGTTTCAATCCAACCTGTACAGGCTGAGTATAGTCTATACATAAATACACAGACACCACTAGCCTTTATCACTGTGTCATATAATATAAGTTTCAGTCAGCTAAAGGGGAATTAAAGCATCTCTGTGCTTTATGTTGTATTATGTAATTATAATTACAGTTGGATGAATAAAGTATAAACTGGTCCAGAGATACATTTTTGTCCATGAACATGCAATTTGGAGTATTTAAAGGCATGGGAGGCAATCTGAAGAGTACATACTGTTTTCTCCATTTGTCTTGATTGCCTGATACTCAAGTCAGTTTAGCCTTGACTTGTCTTAAACAAATGTGGCCTTGAGTCCTGTATGCAGTGAATATTTTTACTACTCCCAGGGCTTTTCTAAGGAGATACTTGTTTAGGAAACATTTCTATTTCTTACATAGCTACTAAATGAAATCCTCTTCCAGAGACAAGAGACTCATTGCATACCTATTCAACTATGATTTCATGTGACAGAGGCCTGGGCTGGTTGTGCCATAATTAACGGGTACATACAAAATGCCACTTTAATTACTATGTTCACAAAAACCAGAGGGGAATCTCACTGGAGTCAGTATTCTGTGCTAATTACAGCACTCCAACATACATGATATTGCACTCTATTTGATCTGCAAGTTTAAGCATAAGCTGTAATGAAGTGTTCTGCACGTGAGCAAAAGAGAGAAGGTACAACACTACTAAACATATTCACCATATTTTTTCAGAGATTTGTAATAAAGATTTTGTTATCGAACTATTGATTAACCCAGGCATCACATTGCTTTTTAAATAATTAAATGCTCTCATTTACATGTATAGTTGCTGACAGACTTGGGGCATGTGGCTAAATTCCATATCCTGTATTCTTTACATTTGTTTATCTTATGTAAGGTAAACCATCACAGGTGCAAGAGCAGCCAGTGCAGGGCAATTGTATTTCTCAGTTGATATTGTTTGTTCTGAGACTCTTTAGATCTCTTGCATGCTGGATGTTAAATTTTAGCTTTGTGTCCTAAGGTTCACTGGTACTTGGGAACAGCAGCTTTAGGCTAGCTGCTAGGAAACCAAGTCAGCCAACAGGCTCAGCTCCAAGGCAAAACAGGCCAAATAGTATTTGCCATAACTCCACTATGAATCCTGCAGCTCTCATTTCAGTTCAAGTAATAGCATTCAAATGTTCTTATCTAAAAGCCCCAAAGTCTGGATGTCCTGACTGGAGAAGTGAAAGAACTGGTTAGAGTTTAAAAAAAAAAAAGAGCATTAACAAGAGACACGCTTCTGCTTTTTTAAAAAACATACTCATTTGCAGGTGAGGCTTCGATCTTTCCCCTAAATCTAATTTGCACTTGGAAAAAGGAAGTAGCAACTGAAAAGCAAGTGTGGCCAATTCAGATTTTAATACTTGTGTTTTGTATTTCTGTGTAGGTTTCCGAATATCCAAAATAGTAAAGCAGAGTAGAAAAAAAAACAATATCAAATGGGCCTAAACATACTAACCACATTCTAGTGGAGTCATAATTCATCTACTGAGGAATTAATTAAGGGCTTGCTTGAATGTGTGGAAAGAAAAATCATCAGGGTCCAGTCCAAGCTGGGAATAAACAAAATGGAGACTGCTTAGGAAAGAAGGTTCTGTTTATTGAGTTGCCAGAAACTTTGGTGGCACAACATGTTTCTGGAGTGACTGACAAAATGGACTTGGGAGTGGGTGGATTTTTATACTTTTTTGGGGGGGGGGATTGTGTTTGGAGTGTTCCTCTTTGAGGTTGTTCCTGTTCCTGTGCAATGAACTTTGACCTGAGGTTCAGTGTGCCCTTTTGGTATTCTTTTTTTTATAATATTTTATTAATTTTCCAATTTTACATTTAAGTATTTAAAAAGCAATGTGGTGGCTAGGTTAATCAGTAGTTCGATAACAAAATCTTTAGTGCAAATCTCAAGTTAAACATCAAATATTTCCTCTCTTTTTCCCTTGACAATTACTGTCTTGTATTTAAGCTAATACAGTTCTTATTATATCAACTCAGTAAAAACATCATTATTACTGTGCTGGTCCAGTTATGTAATCATCTGGCCAGAATATATACTTGAGAATTGTGTTAGAATGTTTGGCATTTAAAGGGTTAGATGCTGTTTCCTTAAGAGATGGCTTGTGGGTAATGTAGCTTATCAAGTTAAGTGGGAGGAGTTTCTAAGTTTATGACTGTACTTCCTGGCTTTGTGCCATTTCGTATCATCCAGCTGCATGGCTTGGAAGCCTCGTGGCTTAGAAGCAGCCATAATACAACATATGATTTATATACAGGATGGGAAAAGCCATTAATTTTTTACCTAATGAAATGGATCCCGATTACCATTGTATTCCGGACCTATCTCAGCTTAATCGTGAGTCATTGATGAGAATTCCTGTGAATTAAAGTAATCCTTTTTTGATCTGTTCATTTGAGTTACTTCTGCTTGTCTCATGTGGATAGTGAAGCATTTAGTCTGCGTGGGCAGGACAATTACATTTATCAATAAATTTTTAGCTTATATGTATCTTAATTATTTTTTACATTCAATCTTCATAAACAATCCTATCCTGTTATTAATTTTTTTCCCAATTTTTAGTTTCCCATCAATATTCCAATTTAACCTTTGATATTTATAACTTTCAGGTTTTAGATAACCAAGATTTCTCTTATCTCAATTCATAACAGAATAATATTCCAAATACACATTTTATCTATTTGAATATAATCTTGTTCTATTTCCTAAAAGTTATCTATTTCCCACCATATTAAATCATCTACTTAATAATACAATATCCCCTTTAATAAATCAAAACCATTGTATATATTACCTGGGTTAATAAATCAAACATATTCATAATAATTAATTTTTTTCTTTTAGGCCTAATTTTTAAATATTAAACAGATAAAATCCTTATTTTCAACTAATTTCCAAATATTTTAAGTCTAATGACCAGAATTCCCCTTATTTCAACTTCTCCCTTTAACCCTCTAATTAATAATATGAAATCCACTCTAATAAATCAAAACCCCAATTTTCTTCAGCCTTATTCTGTCTTTCTTCCTTTGCCAACTAGGCTTCCATATCAGTGCTTTTAGCTCATCAAATAAATCTCCCTCTATTATTATATATGTTATTTGAAATAAAGGAGACCATTTAATTGCCATTTTTTTGGAAGGATTAGCACATTTGTATTCATAAAGTTGTCTCCCTATTATTCCAATTCCCGTAATTGCCCTAATATGTTTATCTTGCATTCAATCTTTTCTTCTTTCTCAAATTTCTTCTGATTTATATAGAAAGTCTTTTCCATTTTCAATGTCACTCTCTTTTCTGGATTTTCCATTAACTGTATTTGTTGGTCAACTGAGTCCTCTGTCTTAATATTTGATTGTTCCACTTCTTCTGTTATTTTCTGTGTTGTTGGTTCTTTGGTTGTAGTCAAAATTTGGGTTTGTGTATTTAGCTGGCTTCTTGATCTTTTATGTTAGGTCTTATTTTATCACAAGCTGAAAGAATGGTTTCATGTATTGCTTTCAACATGGAAAGGATCTTTTCCTGTCTTTATCCATC
This sequence comes from Crotalus tigris, assembly GCF_016545835.1. Lineage (NCBI taxonomy): Eukaryota > Metazoa > Chordata > Lepidosauria > Squamata > Viperidae > Crotalus > Crotalus tigris. The sequence goes on along the minus strand of NW_024100605.1, from coordinate 703,748 downwards.
TCTTTCACGTGTTTATAAATAATCTTTATAGTAAAAGTCGTTTGTCAAGCAAGATTTTATAGTCCAAAGTATTTCATCATCTCATATAGTAATCAATATTCCTCAATAAAGAGATAGGAAGGCAATTCCCCACATATAACTCTGAAAGTCAGTAAGGGTTTACATTCACAGTTCAAGTAGGCCAGTTATGCTGCCCAGCTGTTCTCTTACAACTGAGTTTCTCACAGGTGGTGCCAAGGTCAGAAGAGTCTTATGTAAGGTCTGGGCTTCGAGCCAAGTCTCTATTAGGAAATAACAAGTTGTAATACCAAACCTTGCCACAAGATGTCACCAATGCCATTTAAGGTTTTTTAAGTCCAAATTTTTATAATCCTTTATCCAATTTTATTTCTTTTTTCTAGATAAAAGCAAAAGTCTTCAATAAAAATAGGAAACGTTTTGGTCCCCAAGTTTCAGGAACATATAAATCCAATTAAATGAAAGTTGTTCTTTTAATGCTTTAATTCCCCTGGGTAATCAGTCGCCACTATTCTTAGAGGGTGGGATAAAAATTCCCTTCCTTCTCTCCTCACTGGGGGAAAGATACTCCAGGCAGCTTTTACAGGAAAAGAAAGTACTTAGGGTAAAGAGAAGATCAGATCTCACCCAGTTTCATCCATGTTGCTTTTGAAGTACTTGGTGGTAAGTTTGACTTCAGCTGTCTGCAGCCTAGTGACGGGCCATATTACTATGGCCAGTCTTTCCTCCGCCGATTTGGAGAGTTGCCCTGATTGAGCGGAAGGGATGCTGCCCTCCCACGATCAAGCGTGGTCCCCTCCTTGCTTATCGCCCCTACAGGGCAACTTTTGACCCTTTCCAGGGACCCCAGCAGAGCGAAACCAAACGCGGAAGACGGAGCTCGCCTTCCAGCATCCACAGCGGCCGCAATGGCAACCCCCTCTTTTGGTATTCTAATGGTGTTGGATTAATCCTACTATGTCCTAAAAGTTATTTCCTTAGATTTTGGGTGGGGAACGTTGATTTTAGGAGTCCTTGTCTTTCTAAAAAGCCAACTTTTATTACTTTGCTGTATAACTATACAGTATTGAGAATACTGTATAGTTGAGGGACCTTGGGGGACAAGAGGGAGAGAGCACCACAGCCTGGACAAGTATTGTGCAAAAGGTATTTCAGCCCAAAGATGGAAGGGGGGCATGGGAAACATTTTTAAAAAGACCCTCCATTGTTTTCTGGAAAGTAAAAGAATTGACATGAAAAATACTTTTAGTCCAGCAAGATTCTGTTAATATAACCTTACAATAAAAATAGAGTTAGGTTGTGCTTCCTGTGGGGATCACCTTGCAGGGTTAACACCCTCAGTGGCCTTCCAGCAAAACTAGCTGCTCACTTGGTCATTATATGAGAACAGCATCTCCTTATCTCAAATCATGCGAAATTAATTGTTGGGATCAAACAGTTAAGGAAATAAACTATGCTTTGGAAAGTTATTTATATCATTAAATGTTAGGGTGGGGTGACAGGGATTTATCTCAATATATAAAATTTGGAAACACTAATATCTTGTTTTGAATGGAATGGAATGGAATGGAATGGAATGGAATAGAATAGAATAGAATAGAATAGAATAGAATAGAATAGAATAGAATAGAATAGAATAGAATAGAAGCTAGAAGGGATCTTGGAGGTCTTCTAGTCCAGCCCCTTGCTTAAGCAGGAGAACCCAGGGTTTTTTTTTTCTTATAGAATGCCCAGAACAGAGTTCTGGCACCTTTTTTGGATGGAACCTTATAGGGTAAGTAAGGCGGGTTGTATGACATGTGTGAGTTCCGGCATTTTTTTTTTTTTTTTAGAAAAAAAGTACTGGGAGAACCTATACCATTTTGGACAAGTGACTGTCTAGTCTCTTTTTAAAAACCTCCAGTGATGGAGCCCCCACGATTTCTGAAGGCAAGCTGTTCCACTGGTTAATCATCCTCACTGTTAGGAAGTTTCTCCTTAATTCCAGGTTGCTTCCCTCTTTGATCAGTTTCCAACCATTGTTTCTTGTCCTGCTGTCTGGTGCTTTGGAGCATAATTTGACTCCCTCTTCTTTGTGGCAGCCCCTCAGATACTGGAATACTGCTACCATGTCACCCCTGTATATAAACTTGGTCTTTTTCTCCATAGAACAAAGGTTGACAGTAAATCCATTGCCCTGGAAAATATTTTTGCTCCAAACATCTACAGATAAAGCCAAGTCATGAGAATGTATCTTGGAGCAAAAGACCATATTTTCCTTGTTTCTGAAATCAACAGTTATCTTCATCACTCACTTTGGAATTATTTAAAATTTTTAGGGTGTTTCCACAGAGTCTTCTCACTTGACACCACCCATTTAAGCCATAAACTCTGAAACCAATCCAGAAATATATATTCTATTCCTCCGGAACACATTTCAAGCCATATTACATAATAGGAAAAAATCCATGTTAGAATCAGATCACAAAGAATAATCCAATGAGGAGTCTGCAATGTCAAGATAATGGTTTTTGATTTAATTGTGTAATTTAATTGTCAGAACTATCTTTAAGGACATTTCCTTGAGTGGATGAAGCATATGTGTAAGCAAAGCCTGTCGGTATCTCCTTAAATGTGTATTTTTTTGCTGCCAAGTTTTAAAGCTAGTTTTACTATTTATATGTAATTTGTAAGTCAATGTCAGACTTCATTCTTGTCCTTTTTCAAAGCAAATTGCACACTGAATGGAAATAACCAAACCTCTCGAATGTGTCGGTATGTTTTGCAGGCAATTAGGAATTGTATTTGAAAATTTAAGAAAAAGCTGTTCATGGGAAGGACAGGATAGAAGAAAAAAGGCTTTTCAACTACCAGCATGTTAAAAACAAAGCAAGTTTGGAAATCTCAAACAACAAGATGAACGAGTTTCTCCAGTTATTATCTTTTCACATTGCTCATAATTCCATATTTCTTTAATAGCAAATGTTCATGAGTGAGATTTTTAAAAAGATGAGTTTTAGGAGTCAGTCCAAGAATGAATTTGAACTTCAGATATTTTAATCATGCTTTAAAATTATGTAACAAAATTTAAGTTCTTTGCAGAATCCTTTGAATTTTAATCCTTTCAAAATATTTTAACCAGATTAAAAATCTTCCATAAGAACAGCTCATATTTGCACAGCCGGCTTCTGAGGCCCAATTCTTAAGTAACTGGTGCAGTATAATTGCTGCTGAAAATCACTAGCTGGTAAGATATCTCATTTTCTGATCAATAAAATACTCTAGTTTAAATTTAAATGCTGAGATAAAACAATATTTCCATAAAGCATATTCTACCTAGAAAATAACTTCTCCAGATCAGCTCAACCTTAAAAGGTGAGTATTTTTCTAAACTTTTCCAATTCTCTCAATTTTGATAAATATGCTATTTATTTTATTTTGTTTTATTATTAATTAAATTAATTTCAAAGCATAGATAGTGTTCTTTGCTTTGCTTTGTAATACCATCAGATTAATGATGTAACATCATTGTGACATTCAGAGAGGATATGAAATATTGCTTTTACTCTGAACTAGCTTTGTCAAATTATTCTTTAGCCAATCAGAAATATGATGTGATTTTCTGTTTGCTTTATATAAAACAGTCTGGAAAAACACCAGGTAATTTTAAAGGATGGTTTTGGGTGTGAATGGGGTAAAAGCGCTGAGCTAGAGAGGATCTCAATGCTAGTTTTTATCCACTGCTTCTTGACCCTTACAGCATTATTAAAACATTTTGTAGAAAAACTTAAACACAATATTAATCCATATCTCCTGAGATGTTACAATTGCTTGATTTTTTCCCCTCACACTAGAAATAATGAAAAAGTTTTGAGGTTGGTAATAAATTTGGAAGTTGACTAAATATCATTTTGCTATTAAAAAACACATTTGATTAGATTAGCTTCACCTTTGCTTCTAAATGCTCCCAATCATTTCCAATGGGAGCAGCCAATTCCATCTTACATCCCAGAAGTAGAATACAACAGATGCTCTGTCAAGGCTGCTCCTTTATATCTTTAATGCTATGATATGACTAACAAACAGAAGAATAGGCAACTGTACAAGTAGCAACATCTGCTTGTACATCCCATCATCTTCCACTTAAGGCAGCTCTTCATGCTAGTTAATGACAGAGTTGGCCATAATTAGAACATAATAAGACCCAATATTCATATCCTGTGACTTTTCTTCCTTAGCTTTGGTTCTCTTTCTGGCCAGAGTCATAGGCCTCTCTGTTTCACAGACTCCTTTCCTCCAACCTCTTTTTGAATTTTTCATCATTTGCTTCTTCTCACATAATGGGTTTCTGGTCTACGCTGAAGAACCTAGGATGTGTAAGGCATAGTATACGTGCGGATCCAAGTAGTGTGGCCTGTTGTAATTGACAAATGGAAATTTTGTCAATGAACAGATATCACTAAGAATGATGCACGCTGAATAAATGGGTAGGAGCAAAAGCTATTGTGTACTTTTCTCAGTTGCTGATGGCACGGTGTGGCTCCTGATGTCCTGCTAGTTTTGCCCAGCAAAGAAAGTAAACTAAACCTCATAGTTGTGCCAAGGCTTCTGCAGTTTCACCCGACCTGCTGTTCCTTGTAATGGGGCATGAAGGGAGAGGATGTGATAGGGGGAAAAGCCAAAGAGAGCGGAAGCAGGAGTGGCATGGAGAACTGGAGAAAGGTTGAAGGACAAAGCTTCCCTCTCTCTGTTAAATTTCTACCATCTTGAGAGGGAAAAATACAAGCTCAGAAACACCACCAAAGGGAATTCTAAAGAGCTATAGTATAAAACTCTCTGAGAATGAATTTAAAAAATCTTGAATCTCTTGCATTGATAATCAGATTAACTGGAGAACGGGTTAATAGGTTAGTATACTAATGTAACAGTTAATTAATATACAGTACTAAACTATCTCATTAAGGCACTAATATTGTCACCCACAAAATGGCAGCACATGTCCCTTACAGAGTGTGAAATTAGAGAATTGCTATACACGCTCATGAAGGAATAGCAAACCCTCAGATTAAAATAGTTGTGACTGAGAATGAAGAAATGGCCACCAGGATAAAATTGACTTTCCATAGTGTTCAATGTGACAGCCCACTTTAAAAAAACAACAACCCAGAGGTCTAAGTCCCACTGAATTCAGTGGGGATGTGAGTTTTTTTCTCACTGAGAATCTGGTGCTCAGCACAGTGCTTATTAGGCCCACTGTTGCTAGGACAGCCCTGTTGCTTGGTTATTCCACCAAGAAACCATTTTATGTTACATCAAGGGGTGGGTTTTTTAAAAATACTTTTAAGTAAGTGCTAAGAAACTACATAAAAATCAGAAATGTAACTACATAATCAAACATCCCAAATCACTGTACTTAGTCCCTCCTAATTCAGGAAATGGATCACAAAAAGTATGCAAAGCTATATATTTAATGTACTGACTGACACTTTTCAAGTTTGCTGAAACTATATGTCCCCTCACCTTCCCCTCCCCCCTCGCACCACTTAGCCAAAAGGCAAAGAAGCTAGCTCCTACAATTACAATTCCTGCATGCAGTATTGCTTCTTGACCTTTTGGCTAAGTCTCAGAGTTTGTGTATTATTTCTGTGCGTGTTACAAATGAAAATGTTATCAAGTAAGAAAGAATAAAGTGTGATATGTGAACATGTCTCTCTTTTTGACTGTGATAAAATGGTAAAGCAAGAGGAATGCTGTGTGAAAACCTAAAAAGAAAGAATTATTTTCATGTGTCCTTATTCAGCCTTTCCTTAGGCTTGTAGTTTATCTTCCTAATAGTCTAAAATGCCTTGTAAATAATCCAGGCACTTAATTCATTTTCCCTAAATGAATGAAGAAAATCCATTCTAATTTTATAGTGGTTGTATCACATCAATTTAACTTGCTTATACACTCTCTTCCTTTCTTTCCTTCAGAACTTGCCATCCACATACTATCCCACATTTTATTGGTGCAGTGCACAGTTTTGGGATTTTGAAGTAACTGTTCTCAATTAAATGTTTGAAACTAAAATTCCCAGTCAGGAATTTCCAATTCTAAGTATAGAAAGGATTCAGTTTAAAGTAATGGTGAAAGAATAAGCAGTTTATCAACTTGTAAATCATAAAACTAACTTCCAGGGTCTACATTCTTCTCTTCTGTCATTAGATGTCAAAACATTAACGAGGCATAATTAGGCATAGATGCAAATAAAATGAATGCTGTGATGGTATGCAGCAGCTCAGAGCTATCTGCCATCTTGTCGCAAGGCTTATTGGTTTCACGGCAGGTTTTGGAGAAGACAATTAAACAATTGCTGGTCCAACAATGGCCTCAAAGTCTGTAAAGAGGAGGGTGGCTGCTGAGAGATATTGTTTAATATCAGACCTTCTTCTGCAGTTATTTACTGTTTCTTTTTCCTTCCGAGCAATTGCATGAAAATGTAGCCCTAGAGAGAGAAATTCACTGAGCCTTCAGCTAGCAAAAAGACAGCTAAATGCCTTTCCTCCCATCTGCCAACAGTCTCACTCAAATGGTGCTCCCCACACACTGGTAAAACCTACTGTATTTGTGGAGACCATATGCAGTTCCCTACCAATCTGTCAGTTCAGCTAAACCAACCTTTGCTTGTTCTTGTGACGTTGTCTCTATTCAATCCCCACTTGCATCAGCCCACTGCTGACACAATCTAGAGTCATTTTTGGTGGTTCCAGCTTGGAACCAAGGCTTTCCTTCTTCTTCCAACACCACACTTTCCATGCAAACAATCTAAGGTGCCTTAGGGATGAATGTGTGAATGACATATTCATGGATACCGATCTGCTGGCCCAACAAACATACTGGGAAAATGGCCCTCCCCATCTGTTTCCTGGGCACTGCCTTTCTATGGTTTCTTCAGTGACAAGAGAGACTCAATACTTGGCATTTTTCTCTTTATATATTGGAATATTGAACTTTCAAGAGATTGATAGATCTGTCAGTCAGAATCCTGTTATTCAGTGTAATAGATTATACATATGTGAGTTCTCTGAGAAAGTTATAGAGAAAATATATGAAGCACATACATACAAATACATAAAACAGAGTTGGAACAATGATTATGTAGCCATTGTTAAGTTCATTGCTGTGAAGGCTGCCACTGCATTTGGAAAACTAGGGCAGAAATTACATTGGAAGTCCTGCTACCAAAATCTTGCTATTTTTTTTCCACATGAAATTGCTTTTTGGTAACATATTAAGAACAATTATGCTAAAATACCTACTTTGCTCAGGACATGAGCATAAACCACACAACTTCATTTTGTGTGCAGCTGGGAGTGAAGAGAGAAAATATCAGAACAGGGATGTTGCTTCTGACGGAACAAATTGAGGGAATCTCCTGGATCCAGAATTCCATCCAGGTAATCAAGTGTGGTGATATGGCTAGAAATACTGTTCCTAAGATTTAGTTGGTCTCCCCGTAATTGTGCATGCCTTGAAACAAAAGTTATGAGGTTTATGGGCAGACCCAGGATCAGCAGGACTCCCCAACCTTCTCAAAGAGTCAGAGGATTTCAGCAGGTCTTTTTGACAGCAGAGCTTCTGATTCAGCTGCAAGGCAAAAGATCATTCTGCAGCAAAAACATTGGAGCTTCAAGAATAATTCTTGCCTTATCCTGTCTCCCAGCTGAAGACCATGTATTGTAGCAATTTGTTCACAGTTTTCTGTGTTTTCTAAACTGAAGGAACATTTTCATGCACCCAGTGAACAAGAAGCAGAGTGCGTCAATGAGGACAGAGGGCAAGGTGCCAGTTGGATACCTATTATTGTATCCTCTTTTCCATCAGTTAACCAGAGTATAAATCAGCTCACAGGGAGAGAATTAAGTCTGCAAACCTGACAGCAGTGAGGACATTCACCTGAAACCTAAGAGTTTGAGAAATAAAATCAGTGGCTATGTAGAAGTGTCCTAAATTACATTTGGAGTGTGACATTGTAATGCAATCCATTTAGGGTTTCCTTTCAATGATTTTCAAAAACTAAATATAGGAAGTGACAATGGGAAAACTCAGAATGAGATCAGACTGATGGGGAATACAAAAATATCACATGGAGGGAATTTCTGGGTTGTGATTGAAATAAACTCTAAGCCTGTGCTGAGTTGCTATTCATATAGTTTCAACATGCAAAATTCTAAGGGCTGGGATTTGTCATTTTCTCAGCTGAAATTCTAGTTGATTGGTGGATGGACTGATCACCAAGCAATAGCCAGACATTAGAGTTCTTGTATCTCTTAGCTGCCATCTAGGGGCAGTTGCTGGATAAGTTTGAGAAAGGGATTTGGCTGAGGGGATTGGTATGGAAGTTATACTCTAAGAACATTACACTGGGAGGAAGTGATGAACCAGGCCTCTGGGAGCAGTGATCTTTCCGGCAGCTTACAGAAACACAAAGAATGAATCCTTTCAATTGCAATTACACTTACAATTATATGCATTAAGCCAATTTCAAGGCTCTGCAGTCTAGGTTTACTGACAAATTGGCTGACCAATCCATTAAAATGAAGGTATAAAAGCCAAGATTCCAGTCCTCTCAAAGCTAAAAGAAGACTGAGCAGTTGGAGGTCAGTTTAGAGGCTGCGTGGATAGGGAGGGGGTCCCATCAAGAAAATGGGAGAATCAAGCAAAGCTAGAAGTTTGCCAATATCAACATATCTTTTGAAACCACCCTCATATGCTCCATACTGCCTGCATGAACAGTTTGGGGGTGAGATAAGAGAAAGAGAACAAAGCAGAGCATTCAAAGCCAGCCTTGGGTTGCTTCAGCTACATGTGGACAGTGTGAAGTAGCTGCACACTAATTGCAGTGATATGGCTATACATTCTCTTCCAACCCCCTTTTAGTTCTCCTTTTCTATGACTTCAGATGAAATCATTTTAGGCTTTTACTTACTTTCCATCCAGTTCTATGTTCTCTAGCTCAGGGGTCCCCAACCTATGGTCTGCAGCCCGGTATCGGGCCGTGACTTCTTGGCCACAGGGCTGCGGGAATAGCTGGCGAGCCCCCATACTCATGGTAGTGCCTCCGTGCAGGCTCTAGTGGCCCCATATGCGCATGTGCATGGGCGCCAGTGGCCCGTTTGCATGGGTGCCAGTGGCCTGTTTACATGGGCGCTAGAGGCCCATTTGCACATCTGCATGGAACTTCTTGGAACTGTTGAAAGGACTGTGTTGTAGACTGGAGATTGATGATGTTGTATCCCTCCCCCTCTGTTGAGAAAGGGCTGTTCAGTTTTGACATAGATAACTTCTTTGACCCCTCTTTCAAACCTGCAGTCCTCTCTGTCCAAAACTGGACTTTGCTGTCTTCGAAAGAGTGGCCTTTGTCTTTTAAATGCAGATGGACTGCTGAATCTTGACCTGATGGGTTTGTTCTCCTATGTTGTGCCATGCGTTTATGAAGTTGTTGTTTCATTTCCCCAATGTATAGCTTGGCACATGGATCATTGCATTGTACTGCATCTACCATGTTGTTCAGTTTGTGTCTGGGTGTTTTGTCCTTGGGGTGGATAAGCTTCTGCCTTAGTGTATTCTTAGGTTTGAAGTGTGCACATATATTGTGTAGGTTGAAGATCCTCCTGAGCTTTTCCAGTATTCCTGCAACATATGGAATGACTACGTTGTTTCATTTACTGTTTACTTTGTATAATGATAATGATAATGATGATAATGATAATAATAATTGATGTGGTTGTGGGGCTTGTGTACTCTGAGGAAGATGAGAGCTATGCCAGAGGTTCAACCATACTGGACAGGTCTCATCAGAGGAGTCAGACAAAGAGTGTCTCTTCCATAAAAAATATGGTGAGACGTAAATTTCAGAATGCCATACTGGCTTGGATGTTGCCCGGGTTAACAAGGTCCGCACTAGATGTTGGAGTTCCTGGATATCTGGTGAAAAATGGGTTACAGGACTCAGGATTGTTGGCTGAGCAACCAGGGCTAACAACTGCAGAACTACTGGAAGAAAAGGTGTTTACCCATTGCAAATACACAGTGATTGAAAACAAAGAAATAATGATCTGTAATTACAAGAAGAGGATATCTAAAACGAATGCACCAGTTCTGGAAAGAACAACATCCAGAATCAGAAATAACAGAACAGAGACTAGCAGATCAACACCGATTTATAATACAAAATAAAGTATTCACAGAAACAGAATTGGACGAACTGCAAAGGTTTACCCAGGGCAAAGAAATCAAAGCCTTGCCAGAAGTAATTCAGAATGTAGAGGCAAACCAGGGGGAGTTGGCAGTAAAGGAATCCAGCAGAGATATACAACTGTTCTCATTTGGAAACCAGGCACCTCTTCCTCAGGAAAAACAAAGCCCTCTAAAGAAATAAAAGAATTGAAACAAAGAATAACTGAGCATCTAGAACAGCACAAAAACAACAGAATAAGGCTGCCTGCATTGAAGCTTGTTCCAAAGAAACAGCTAGCACAAGCATTAAAAGATGCAAATACTGCACAAATACTTAGAACAGAAGAAACAAAGACTGAGATTTGAAATTATAAAGCAACGATATTTTAAAGAGAAGAAAAACAGACGTCTGATCCAGAGGGTGGGACTTTTATTTCTTCAAAGGCCATTCCAAGCAACAAAAATAGACTTATTGATTGAAAGGGAAGCATGTTTATGGAAACCTACTTGCTACAGGAAAAAACCTAGAATTAGATTTAAAAGAGAAATTTAAAATTATGTAATGGAATAAAAGGCAATATTGGATTTATGGATTGTTTTAAGGACTAACATTTAGTGTTAGAAGTAATTATATATATATATACATATAGGACTGTGATTATTAGAGTAGATATTTTAAATAGATTAAGAATGTTTTGGATTGTACCTATGTAATGTTTGGGAAATATATGAAATTTGTTATTTACTGGAATTGCAAAAATGATGACTGCTTAGATTGGGATGCTTTTAATAATTTATGGAATGTTTGAAATTTCTAGGATAGACAACAAAGATATGATAAGGCATGATAAGCTGGAGAAAATTTGAACTTTGTTTAATGAATATGAATGAATCAAGGTTTAGTATTATTTTGTTAAAGAGATGGATTGACTTTGGGATTACATATATATAGGGCTGATCAATATTTTATTGCTATTAAGATATCTATTGTATAGTGGAAGAAGAAATAAATCAGGTTGGTATAAAACGAGGGATGTGAGAGATTAAGAATTAGAATCGATAATTTTTTGATTTAAATATAAAGTATTGCATTTGTAAACTGGTAAAGTTATAACACAGGTTTAATAGTGATAGAAATTTAAAATAGAAATGGAATATTTAAATGTATTATGTTAACTGAGGGGAATAGAGAGGGGATAATGAAATTTATTGAGTTGTGTTGTTTATATATATTTTCACTTTTGAATGTTTGACCACCTAACCATCACGGTGGGTCTTGAGTACTTTTTGTTTAAGAATGTTAAAAAACCAATAAAATGTCTTTAAAAAAAAGATGCAAATACTGCAATATCAAGTATAAGCACTAATTCACTGCAAGAAACAAACCAACTAATGTACAACACAGCTGCAGTTATAACTGAATACCTGGGATGCAAAATCAACAAGAAGAAAAACAAACAAACAGTGCACCACAAAAATGGAAGGTTAGACTAGAAAATAAAATCAGCAAGTTAAGATCACATGCAAGCAAGCTAGAACAGATGAAAGAAAAGAAGCTGAAGAACAAGAAGACCAAAGAATACCTAATCAAGAAATACCACTTAGAAACAAGGAAGATCAAGGAAGCACTGGAAATAATAAAGCAGCAAATAACAGCTATAGCCAGGAAAATCAGTAGATATGAAGCTCGAATTGCAAATTATAGGCAGAACCTCCAATTTCTATCCAATCAGAAACGTTTCTACCAATCCATCACTGGAGAAACTGCAACGAATCAGTCAGTACCTGACAAGGAAGAAACAGTGCAGTTCTGGAAGCAGATATGGGATAACCCAAAGAAACACAACAAGAATGCGGCTTGGTTAAAAGAGGTGGATGCAAATAAAACAGAAGTTGAAATGAAAGAACTAGTAATAACAACAAAAATGGTAGAAAAAAGAGCAAGGAAGATCAAAAATTGGTCAGCACCAGGTGAAGATGAACTGCATGGGTTTTGGTTGAAACATCTAACTGTTATATACCCACTCATTGCCAAGCAGTTCAACAATATACTACAAGGAGGAGAAATTGAAAAGTGGCTAACAACAGGGAAAACCTATCTAATAATGAAAAATCCAGCAAAAGGGGCAACACCAGGCAACTACAGGCCAATTACCTGCTTACCAACAACTTTCAAATTGTTAACTGGTGTGGTAGCTGATGCAGTGCAACAGCATCTAGTTGAAAACAATCTCTTTCCACCCGAGAAGAAAGGAAACCGCCCCAATAGCAGAGGAACAAAAGATCAACTCCTAATAGACAAAATGATCTTGGAAAACTGCAAGAAAAGGAAGACCAACCTGAATGTGGCATGGATTGACTACAAAAAGGCATTTGACTCTGCCATATGACTGGATAATCAAGTGCCTAGAAATAACAGGAGTCAGTAGAAACATCAGAAAATTTGTGCAAAGATCGATGGCACAATGGAAGACACAGTTGCAGGTCAATGGTGAAAGACTGGGAGAGGTTAATATCAAGAGAGGAATATTTCAAGGAGATTCATTATCACCACTACTATTTGTTATTGCACTGTTTCCTCTGTCAACAATACTGAATAACTCAGGACATGGCTATCAAACATCAAAAACATCTGCCAGACTATCCCACCTCCTTTACATGGATGATCAGAAGCTGTATAAAAAACATCATCTGAAATAAAATCGCTCTCAACACTGTCTGTATATATAGCCAAGATATTGCAATGGAGTTTGGCTTGGACAAATGTGCCACACTTACTGTCAAACAGGGAAAAATAATGAAAACTGAAGGAAATAACATTAAGAGTCTGGATGAGGAAGATTACTACAAATACTTGGGTATCCTTCAAGCTGACAACATCAAGCACACTGATGACTGACTACAAGCAGCGGCATGACAAAGTAGCAACAATGGTGCATTAGAAGATCTGCAAAAAATATTATTTGCCTGTAAGCAAGAACTGGTGGGATCATAAAATAGAGAAAGTCATAGAAAATGATAAAGTTAAACTGCTCTGTGACTTCAGAATTCAAACAGACAAGCAACATAACACTTATCGACAATTGTTATATAACATAACAATTGTCGATAAGAAAGACAAAAATTTCTGGATAGTGGACGTGGCAGTGTCTGGAGACAGCAGAATAGACGAGAAAGAACTGGAGAAGATAACAAAATACAAAGACCTACAAATAGAAATAGAAAGACTGTGGCAAAGGCAAGCAAGGGTAGTACCAATAGTAATAAGCGCCTTGGGTACAATCCCAAAACAAATGGAGCACCACTTGAACACCATTGGCATTGACAAATTCACCATTAGTCAATTGCAAAAGGCGGCCTTACTAGGAACTGCTTCCATCCTGCGACGATATCTGTAATACCATCAAATATCCACATTTGCCTATCCCAGGTCCTTGGTTAGGACTCGATAGGTAGACAAAAATGCCAAATCCAGTCTGAACATCTGGCTGATTGCACGATGATTAATAATAATAATAATGAGGAGGAGGAGGAGGAGGAGGAGGAGGAAGTTGTTGGAAGGAACCTTGGAGGTCATCTAGTCCAACCTGCTGCTCAGGCAGGAAGCTATACCATTTCAGACAAGTGGCTGTCCAGTCTCTTCTTAAAAACCTCCAGTGTTGGAGCATTCACAACTTCTGGAGGCAGGTTGTTCCACTGATTAACTGTTCTGTCAGGAAATTTCTCCTTAGTTCTAGGTTGCTTCTCTTTTTGAATAATTTCCATCCATTGCTTCCTGTTCTGCCTTCAGGTGCTTTGGAGAATAGCTTGATTCCCTCTTCTTTGGGGAAACCCCTGAGATATTGGAACACTGTTATCTTGTCCCCCCTCATCATTCTCTTCATTAAACTTGACATACCCAATTCCAGCAACCGTTCCTAATGTTTTAGCTTTCAGTCCACTAGTCATCTTAATTGCTCTTCTCTGCACTTTTTCTAGAGTCTCAATATCTTTTTTACATTGTGGTGACCAAAACTGGATGCAGTATTCCAAGTGTGGTCTTACCAAGGCATTGTAAAGTGGTATTAACATTTCACGTGATCTTGATTCTATCCCTCTGTTAATGCAGCCTGGCTTTTTTGGCAGCTGCAGCACACTGCTGGCTCATATTTAAGTGATTGTCCACTAGGACTCCGAGATCACTCTCACAGTTACTATTATTGAGCAAGGTACCACCCATACTATACCTGTATATTTGACTTTTCTTGCCTAAATGTAGAACCTTACTTTTTTCACATTGAATTGTTATGGAGAAGCTCCTGCTAGGTCTTTTTTGAGATTTGTGAAGGCCCACTTGGGATAGCCACATGTTCTGAAGGCTTCCTTGATGTGTTTTATTTCTTTTTCTTTTCCTTCTTTGCTGGTAGGCAGGCCTTCAGCTCTGTGATGAAGGGTTCTGATAACTCCCATTTTGTGCTCCAGTGGGTGATGTGAATCAGAATGTAAATATTGATCCATGTGAATGGATTTTCTGTAAATTTCAATGTTAAGGCTTCTGTCTTCCTTAATGTACACAGCGCAGTCCAGGAAGGCTAGACTATTTTCCTTAACATCTTCATGTGTGAATTTGATGTATTTGTTCACTGAATTCATATGTTTGGTGAATGCTTCCAATTCCTGTGTTTTGATCTTGACCCAAATATTGTCCACATACCAGTGAGTGGGTGGAATTTCTGTGAAGGAATTTAGGGCTTTGGTTTGAAGATTGACCACAATGGGGAACACAGGTGAGCCCATGGTACAGTTGTGTTTTTGTCTGTATTTATTGAAAATAGTGGTCAGGCAGAGATCCAGCATGGCACATAGGTGGTCTGGGCTGAGGTTGGTTCTGTCACCTAGGGTGTTGTCTTGTTGCAGATGTTTTTTCACTATTGTGACAGCTTCAATTGTTGGGATGCAAGTGAAGAGTGAAGTCACATCACAGGAAACCATGGTCTCATCCGCAACCAGTTTTATTTTCCAAATCTTGCTGGAGAAGTCGTGTGAATTATTGATGTGATGAGTGGTGTTACCAAATAGAGGAGCTAGTATGGTAGTTAGATGTTTTGCAATGTTGTAGATGACCGAGTTGATGCTGATAACAATTGGTCTGAGTGGTGTTCCTTCTTTATGGATTTTGGGGAGTTCATATGTGCATGGCGTGGCTTCCCCAGGGTACAGATGGTAGTATTGTGGCTTGTTGATGGCATTGTCCTTTAGTAATTGTTGCAAGAATTCAATTATCTTTTTCTTGTAACTGCTGGTGGGATCTCTCTTCAGAGTCTCGTATATGGCAGTGTCCTTCAGAAGACTGTTCACCTTGGCCTTCTAGTCATCTGTGTTCAGCATGACTGTGCATCTTCCTTTATCAGCTGGTAAGATGGTGATGTTTGGATCTCTTCCTAGGGATGTCACTGCTCTCCTTTCTTGAATTGTGAGGTTGGAAGGGGTGTTTTGGCACTGGCGAGGGCTGCAGATAACTTTATCCTTAATTGTTCTGCCTCTGGTTCTGCCAGTTTATTGTTCCTGATGGCTGACTCTGTGACTGTGAGATCTACAGTTGGTAGTCTACAACACAGTCCTTTCAACAGTTCCAAGAAGGTTCCACACCCATTTGCACTACTCAGGTGACCCTGAAGTGAAGACTAAAGACTTGCTAAAAGAATGCAAACGAACAGCTGTCTGCAAGGAATATAAACCCTTTCGTTCCCCACCATCCAGTCAGAGCTGAAGAAGCTTCTTGGATGAGAAGCGAAAGGTCTTCAAAGAAAAACAATAGAGTCCAGTTGCCTCCTGAAAAAGCATCTTTGGGATAGTACAGCAGTACAGAATAATTGTGATAGACAGATAGGTTACAATTTATAGCACCAGAAAAAATAACAAAAGGTAGCTTTCTAGAGACCAAAAAAGGAACAAGATTAATGGTTAAGGTATTTGTCATAAACACTCTTCCTTTCTTTGTTGTCACCTGTTCTTATACTACTCTACCATCCACATCTCTATTTAAATATCTAGACATTTCTAGACTTCAAGCACTAGGTGTCATCAGCATTCAGTTTTATACAATAGCAACCCTAATATATAACTGCAGCATAGATCGTACACAAGCATCCTGGAATAAATCCCATAGAATCTGGACGCAGCTTTGCTTAGGCAACTTGGAATTTTTTAGGATCATTTTTTAGGCTTTTTAACAACTTAGGGTTTTTTTAGGTTCATTTAGGTTCATCAACAGTTGCAATTGGCCAGAGTTATTTCTGGAAATGCTTTCAATGTTGGTGTGTGTGTCTTTTGTTGTGGGTCGGTACTCCCCATAATTTCAAAAACATTTTAGTTTTTACTTATACATGCATACATAAATGTCTATGTTGATTGTCACATTTCCATATATCTTCTTTGCCTGTGGCTTTCCAAACTATTTGTGCAACCAATTTTTACAAATATTTACTTAGGAGTGAGTTCTGCTGAATTAGTTTAGTGTCTCATCTCAAAACTTTGTCATTTTTCTTGGTCTCTGGAGGTGTGCAGGAAGTGAGACATAAGGTAACTACAATATTCTCCATGAGTGGGAAACAGGAAAAACATGCTTTGAACCAGCTGATGAGATTTGTATTTGGCAAGGATTAGGACACAAGCAGGCAACTTGAGGCCCTCCAGAAGTTGCAGAATTACATTTCTCAGCATTGCTAAGAAGTGTATCCACAGTGAGGAAGAAGGAGGAGATAATAAATGCCGAAATAGTACATTTCATGCATTGCCCTCTACATTCAATATAATACACATTGCTCTAATTTCTAGATCAGAAAGTGTCATTTGCATAGAATAATGTTGGCATGCTTGGAATAAAATGGGGCTTTGATTGTGCTGCGACAGGAAGCAGAGTGAGCTAAAAAAAATGCAATAAGGTTATTGTGGCATCTTCAAAACTAACAAAGCATGTCATTTGATATTACTTTTTGTAGCCTTCAGTCATTTCAGCAGAGGCAAGGAACACTATTCTGAATTACAAGTATATATGCTATAGAAAGATGGTGATGGATTATAAACTCTGAGATCAGAAGCAAATAAAATGCAGAAAATACAGACCCAGATTATTGCATTTAAGGTTTTCTTATACAGTTTTGCTGCAACTACATGTCTGGAAAGAAAAGTGAATGTTCAAATATTTAACAGAACACTTACAGCACTATCTCATAAAGTAAGAATTATGAAACAAACAGAATCTAGTTCAACAGGATGTATGCCTGATTTATATACTGTAACATACTTCTCCACTATGGCTGTAGATGTTTTAGACCCCAACTCCCATACACCAATCCAGTATAATCAATTGTTAGCAGTGCTGAAAATGGTCAACTAGTTCTTATGGAAAAAACAGTTTTAAAACAAAAAACTCAAAGCTAAGTTTGCATCCCTTTACAATCTGCACTCACATTATCTCAGTGAGTGTCACTGCTGCTATGGAATTCAATTACATCCTAGTCCAGTAATTTCTTTGACTCTCAAAAGAAGTCTTATATTGGCCCTGATTCAATATCATTAGATAGAAGCCATCTTGAGACTTCCCATCCTGTGCGGTAGTGACTGGTCACGGGCTTGCAGACCGCCGCACCCCCGTGGCCAACTTTCGGCCTGCCTGGAGACCCTAATGGGTCCAAGCCGCCCTGGAGAGGTGGCGAAGAAAGAAGGGTGCCCCAGCGACCCTGGAATGACGACGGTCATTCCATTTGTCTTGGGGAAAGCCTTCTAATCTGACAGAAGAAAGGCTGTATTTCATCGATAGGCCCAAGCTACTTGCAACCGAAGTCCAAAAAAACTAACCAGCACCACAAGTGTGCTTGAAACTGGGTGAAGAAACTGATTTTCCCTTTTCTATTCTACACTTAATTTCCTGGAAAAGATCCCCAAGAAGCAAAATACCTCTGAAAGTGAAGGAGTGGGACTTCCGCCCCATCCTTATACTAATGGAAGCGGCAAATTAAAATGTCTATGGAGGATTAAAATATATGGTAGTGAAATAAATTTATAAATTTGAAAGCTAAAATTTAACTTTGGACAAGTTTAAGATTGTTGAATGGTTAAGATTCTCATTTTAAAGATCATTGTTCATATTGAAAACTAAATAGATGCTGACACCTAGTGGTGGATGAAGATTATGACAGCTATGATTTCCCTAGAGAACTTGCCAAAACCTGGGAAAAGCTGTGTTTGTGACCTTCAAAGTTTTAATAATAAAGAATAGCTGTGACAAAAAAAGACAATAATCTGGGCTGCAAACAAAGAGAGAATTATAAACTTTACAAAAAAACCCCCTTTTTTGAACTCTTTGGATTACAAATATCTATTTAACTGGGACTCTAAAGCTATTTGCAGATAAGAAGGAAAACTTCAACTTTTGGCCATCATGGATCAGAGACATGTAGACAGAACACACCAAGAAAACATCAGGAGGAGATATATAGTATACTGCAATTAATTCAAATAACACTGAGTTCAAATCACAAAGAAATCCAAAATAACTTTGAAAATACAAATAAATCTATCTCTAAGTTAACTTTATAATAACAAAAACTTCCAGGAAACAACAACAGAGAAGGAGCAGACAAAACAAATAAGCAGACATAAAATTAAAATAGACACTCAAAGATAGAACTTAACAAAGCAAGAAAACATGATTTAATCCTAGTAGGGAAAAATTTACAAGAAATGAAAAAAACAACTCATCACTAGATGGCCTAGATCAGTGGTTCTCAACCTTTTTAATGCCGCGACCCCCAACCGGTCGTAAGTCGAGGACTACCCAACCGGTTGTAAGTCAAGGACTTTCCCTGCCCAGGAGCGCCGTGCATGCATGGTGCCACCCCCTGCGCCGGCCGAGGCGTAGCTGGCAAGCAGCAGAGACGGCGCAGGCTGACCACCGGCTGGGCCACCAGCTGGCCCAGACCAAGGGAGGTAAGGCACCCGCCAGGCCCCACATGCACCAGCAACCCTTCCTGCGCCCGCCAGCCTCCCACCTCCCACCCCATCCCTCTTTTACTTACATTTTTAGTAGTTGCTCAGCAGGGAGGGGTGGAAACTTCCAGACAGCTCGCTTTTGCTGCAGACAACTTGCAGCACCGTTTGCAGAATGGGACTTTTGGTGGGCTCAGCAGGGCAGAGACAGCCTGGACAATTCCTATTGGCTTTTGACAGCCAATAGAATTGGACTCTATTCAAGAGAGTCTATTCTATTGGCTTTAAAAAGCCAATAGAATAAAAGGGAGTAGCACAGCTAAGGAAAAGGGGGAAAAAATGGCAGACAGCCTTGTTTGGCGACCCTCATGAAATGGTTGTTTAACCCCAAATGGGGTCCCGACCCATAGGTTAAGAACCACTGGCCTAGATGAAGAAAATATTTTAGATAATTAAATGTGTCTGAATTTAGGGAAATTATAATGTATAAAAAAGAAAAATGTTTTGAATAAGAGTTAAAGGATTAGATGACTAGGCACATTAAATGGAATATTTAAAAATTAAATATATTTTTAATCATGGTTAAAAAAATAAGAAATTTTGGGAATGAATATATATTAGCTTAAGAGGAATATATATTTTAAGTAGTATTTTACTTTTTATGTTTCTTTACTCTTGCTCTCTTTTCCTTTTCTTTTCTTTATTACCTATTCTTTAAGAAATGTAAAAGTGTTGAGATGGTTTATATGGGAAAAATGGATTTAAATCTTTAAATGTAATTAACTGTTGAGAAAATCTTAACCAGCAAGAATACTTTGAAGTTTATGAGAGAAACAAATCTAAATAAGGACTGTAACAGGATATAAGATGAGGCAACCAGAATGATTAGATAGAAAAGAAATATTATATTGATGTGATCATTATTTCTAGAAACATTGGGAAAAATCATATATGTAACTGTTATTTATCAAAATAATAAGAACTGTATTATTTCAAGGTCTGCAGAGAAGACATTTTGGGGAAAGGGGGAAATCAACTAAATGTACTATGTGGATTATGGATTATAGAAACCAATTGTTAATGATTTTTCTTTACAAATGTAAACCCAGCAAACACACTGTTTACCAACTATTAAGTGATTTATGTTTTAAAAAATCAATAAAATATATAGGGGAAAAATTAGATAGAAGCCATCTTTTGGACATAGAAATGTATGATTTGATATCCTCTAGTACCTCTTAACCTATTAAGGGATGTGTATAAGTAGTTCTTTCTCTTTTCTATGTATTTTAGGAGTAGGGTTAACCAAAGAAATACTTCATCAGGATGCAATACAATTCCATCCCTTAAATATTGTTTCCTTGCAATTAGCTGTCACTAACAGTTAAGCAGTTGTTAATAAGCTAGCAGAAACTGTTTTATATAATTAAATGAGAGACGCCCAATAACATTATTATGGGCTCTAATCCAATTTACTTTTTCAAAATATTCAATAAGCTGAAATGATTTGAAATGTTTGCTGCCAACAAACCAGAGCTTCATCAAGTACATATATACTATTATTTTTAAAGTTCTTATTCTTTTCCTTTGATATCAGCCATCAATCCATTTTATGGAAGTTTTTAAAAGCTTAATTGACATACATTGAATTGCTGGTTTCTCTGTAAAAAAATAAATTTGAGTGAGTTTCATTAACCATTGTGTTAAGTCATGGGTGTCAAACACACCACATCATGTGACATGTCGTGACGTATCACAACTCCTTTTGCATTGCCGGCAATGGGATGGGTGCGTCTTCGGTATGATGAAACTAGCTCACGGGCCGGCAGTTTGACACCCCAGTTTGACAAAAATTATCAGCTCACTTTGAGAGCTAAAGTTGTCGGGTATTGTAACCCTAGAAAGGGGGAAATGAATGGAAGGGAAGACGAAGATCATCTTTTGCTTGGATACCAGCACGCTTAAGGAGGGAAGGGAGAAGTGATGGGAAGAAGGGGAAAGATCCTAGAGGAGCAAAGCACATCACTTTCAAAAGCTTTAGAATAGCTGAAGTTGAGTACCTAGCACATTACGAGTGACCCGATTTCAGATTCTGTTCACTTCAGGTCATTCTTTCTAATTTATTTGTCCATATGTGCATTGAAAAAGATATACGTGTCAAACGGTATACTATATGCGGTTGTCACAAATGAATTTCCTCCAAAGAGAATCTTGCTTCTTCGGAATTCTCCATCGCTTTTAAAATGCAAGAATACTGAGTGGTGTATAGCGAAATCTGTAAAATAAAAGCGCAGCCACTCTATTCGATAAAGGAATGGAAAGCTTTCAGGAAAGAAAAAAAAATATCTGGTACAATCAGGGTAGAAGCATAATAAAGATAAAGGTTTCTCTGTCAGTTGTGTCCAGGGCTTTTTTTGTCATAGAACACCCAGAACGGAGTTCCAGCACCTTTTTTGGATGGAACCTTATAGGGTAGGCAAGGCGGGTTGTATGATGTGTGTGAGTTCCGGCACTTTTTTTTTTTTTTTAGAAAAAAAGCACTGGTTGTATCCAACTCTAAGCTACTGTGCTCATCTCCGTTTCTTGGTTGAGGGAGCCAGGGTTGTCAGAAGATAATTCCATGGTCATGTGGCCAGCATGGCTATAGGCCAAAGGCACTTGGAATTCTATTTCCTTCCCAGCAAAGTGGTACCTATTGATCTACTTGCATTTGCCATGCTTTTCAACTGCTAGGGGGGCAGGAGCTGGGGTAAGTAACAGGAGCTCACCCCTTTGCATGGAGCTCAGCTCTCAAACCTGGGTTGTCAGCTCCAACTGACAATCTGAGCGTCTTTAACCACTGAGCCATTCCACCCCTGTAAATAGGCACACCAATAAAATATACACAGTATAATGAGCTATGAAAACATTCAAAAATGTTAAAATAGTTTATATGCAGACATACAGTGAATTGCTGCTTTTTATCTAGGCATGAACATATATACATTCTTTTTTTTTTCTTCAGAAAATGAAGCCGGAAAGCCTACTGTGCAGATTATCTTCTGAATCCTTATTGAATCATAGTATTTTTTGAACTAGTATATAGCTTTCATTTATTAGTTTGACATAAGCATATAGTACTGCAAATGTTTCAAAATCATTCAGAATCACGCCTGCCAAAGCATCTCTTACACTGACTGACTTTTATATTAAAACCTCATGCTGACATTTACAAGCTAGAAGCTTCCCACTCCAACAGAAAACAAAGACTGAGTCCTAGGAAAACAAAAGTCCTCTGTTGGCTATTTTACAGCGCACCACATGTCTCTGGATTTGCTTCCCTGCCCCCAAGTGGAGACAGGGAGAGCTGGCAATGCTTTTATACAATCATCAAGAGTGTCATGACATTCTATGAAAGAAAAAAGTTGCTGCTGTTGCCATTGACCCCTCCACCTTGCCTCTTCCTCATGGAGCCTCTTTTGCTCAAGCCATTCCTGTAAACAGCTTTGACCAGGCCTTTCCATCTCCTTTCTGATGCAACTCTGGAACAGGTGGCGCTCAAGGAGAGTGGAAGATTGTTCAAAATCTAAAATGGCCCCTGCATACACAATTCAATGCATGCGTTGCCTTGAACATTATCAGTCATATGCTGCTATCATCCTCCTGTTCATAACAATGTGATGGAAGATTAGTAATGTTAATATGCTTAAAACCATACTTATTTTATATATTTATTTTGTTTGTTTTTCCTAAGACCACTGAAAGGCATTGATATGTATTTCTTTACCTATGTCCAGCTCTTAGAAATCTTACTGAAATAATCTTACTGAAAATTTCTAAATTTTCATCTTAATAGTTTTGTTGAAGGAAAAGTCTTCATCAGGGTCCAGTCCAAGCCGGGAATAAACAACATAGTGACTGCTTTAGAAAGAAGGTTGTAGTTTATTGAAGAGGAGAGCCAGACAGAGAGATGGCTCTGGAAGAAAAGAGTGAGTACATGTAGAAGGGAGTGGGTTTTTATACTCTTTTGGACTTTTGTTTGGAGTTGTTTCCTGTTCCTGTTTGAGGCTTTGTATTTCTTGTGTCATGTACTTTGACCTGAGTCTGAGTGTGCCCCTTTGGCATCTGTGGGTTAATCCTATTATGTCCTGTCTTAAAATTTGGGTGGGGTATGTAGATTTTAGGTGTCTTGTCTTCCTAAGCTTCTAGCTCAGACATGTCAAACTCACAATGTCACATGATGTCACGCAATGCATCAGGACAGTTTTGCCATTGCCAGCAATGGGGGGGGGTGCCGCTTCCACATGACACGTTTGGCCTGCGGGCCAGCAGTTTGACACCCGTTCTAGCTGGAGGGCTCCAACATTCCTGAATGGATTATTACATCTGCATTTCTACAGAGCTGGTTTCTGCTTGGAGGAAGGAGACTTGGGGCTATTAAGAAAAACTGGGCATGCTTTTCTGCCTCTTTAAGATCCTTTGAGGAAATATAATAGTCTGCCCTTTTAATATTTTCTTCTCTGGAGGGGGGGCTGACTTCCCACAGATGTTCAACTGTTTCTGTGGTAATAAAAACTAGAAACTTGCTAGGACAAAAAAAATGATCTTTAGGATACTAATTGTATCCACAGTAATGCAAGTTGTTTTGTGTCTTCACAAAATTGATCACTGTTAGCATTCAACCAAAGTGAAATGTCCAGTTACTACAAAAATAGCATAATCCATCAGATCACCAATTCTCTTGCTGACTACCAGCTAACAACAGCTATAAAGCTTTTGGAGGGAAGATAATTTTAAGACAAGAAGTAGAAATTACAACTCTCTTGAGAGGCTATTTGGTGCAGTGGTTAAAAATACAGGGCTAGAAACCAGGACATTCTGAATTTGAGTCCCGCTTAGGTGTGAAGTGAGGGGGGGGCAATCTTGGGAAGGAAACAATGGCAAGAAAACTGCATAGACTTGTCCGTGGGGTTGACACACAAAAAAAACAACAAAAAATCTTTTAAATTCCACCCTCATGATCCGGACTAATTGGAATTATCAAATATATAAATTTACATTAGTGGAAGAGGAGAGAGTAATCTAAAGTACCCTATTGAAATATGCATTTGACACTATATCTACTTAGCAGCTAAAACATAGGCCTTTCCCACTTGCAGGGGAACAAACTTATGTTGTCATTATCTTCTTTTTTCCTATGTCTCCCTGAGATTGCTTTCATCTCACACCCAATCCATGAATAAAATATATTATCCTTAGCTACACAGGTTTAAAGTGGCATGTTCAAC
Source organism: Crotalus tigris (assembly GCF_016545835.1). Lineage (NCBI taxonomy): Eukaryota > Metazoa > Chordata > Lepidosauria > Squamata > Viperidae > Crotalus > Crotalus tigris. Next base: position 679,296 of record NW_024100605.1, on the reverse strand, counting down.
ACCATCCAAGAACAGTCTCAAAGTGTGTCAAGTTTGTTAGGTTTTAGGTATCTCCCTTTATCTTGGAAAAGGAGTGTGCAATAACAGGAAAGAAAGGCAAGAGAGGTGGAGAAGGAATATCAAATGATAACAGCAAATTTCATGCTAGCTTTCTGCTGACTCAAGGATAAGTGGAAAACACTTCAACTCAACAATGGCGAAAGGCCCTACAATGGCTCGGATTATTATTCCATTTCATAAATAGTATACGTCCTCTTGTCTCTAAAATCCTTCTATCTGCTATGTCTAAAGATATTTAGATCCCAGTTAATTGCTGGCAAAATTAAGGTTTTCCACACTATCATTATTTTCATATACAAATCCTTCAAAAGGCAGTCTGAATATAATCTATTATAAATGTTCTGGGAAAAGAAGCAAAGAATCATTGCTTCATCTACTTAAAAGGGAAATAAAAATTAATTGCTTTTAGCCCTCCTTCAAGATTCATATTATTCCTTTGTTCCATCATTTACAAGAACAGAATAAAGCCCAGGTGTTCCTATGAAGAGGATCAAAATGGCCTGAAGCCCTGGAGCTGTGAGGATTGTGAGGAAAAAGTTCCGGCAAATGGAGAAATAGTCCACTTACAAGCTCCACAGTCTCCTGGTGTTTTTTAAGGGCTCATGTTGTTGCAGTTTCAAACACACTGTAGTTAATCCAGAAATAAATCAGCTCAGCTCTCAATCCCAAACAGAACTGTGAAATTATAGAGGGCTGGAACTGTTTTTGTATTGGAACGGAATCAATCTTAGAACAAATTCTATTTTTCTTATTCTGAAAAAAAAGTTTGCTCAGTCAAATATGTCTATATAGCAAATTACCTCAGTCTCTTCATCTTTCTAATGCCAAATGTAGAGAATGAGCAGCTTTTAAAATTGGCAGAAATACAGCACAGCAACTATTCACGAGATAGGGAAACTATGTATAACAACAAGCTGGATAGAAATCATAATCTACACAGGCTTCACATTTTAGGTAATTGAGCAAGCAATTAAAAACAATAGAGAAAGGATGCATAGTAGAGGCCAAATTAAGCCTCTATGGGGAGTGGAGGTAGAGATACACTTTTGAAATTCAAGTAAAAGTTATACGGCCAAGAAGTATTAGTACCGTAACTAATTAACCACTGCTGGCCCAGTATATGCAGGAAGAGAGAAAACAGTGTTTCCACGTAACTGTCTTGTGTTTCTTGCTGATTTTCTCTCTGTCTTGGGATGAAAAGCTACTTCAGCATTTGCTCTTCTTAACTTTGCAAGTGTGAGGCAGATAATTCTGAAAAATAAACTTGAATAAAATGGCTCCACCAGAGATGTTCTAATCTGGAAAATCCAAACCACAGATTCTAATGCTCCATTGTGAAGTTAACAAGCACATGCTGTGCTTGTTCTTTTGAATTCAGAAGCCCCCTATAATGCTAATTCCTTCAGACAGCCTGTCTCTCCACAAGAGCTTGCAGAAAGTTAGTAATAGCTTCTCCACTTGGCTGGAAAGATTCTGAGAAAGCCAATTGAATAACATGTGACACACCAAATCTACTAGAATATTCATAAGGCAACATAAATCAAATCACAACGGCCTCTACCTTAAGAACTACCTGTCATGTTCTTACCTTCTTGAAACTGTAGCTGGCACAGTGTAGAGCTTAGCCAAAAATAATACCAGCTACAAGGATTTGCAGTATTTGCCTTATTTTTTTGCTGCTGGACACAAGGGTCAACTTGGTGGCATTTTGTTGCTAAGTAAATTAATTTCTTAATTGAAATAAAGTTAATAAGTTAAATATGATATTCACTGGAATGCCTTGAGCAAGACTTGATCTCTTCGTTTTGTTTCCCATACAACATACCGGTAATTGTGAGGAGAATATGAGATGACCCATTGTATAGGTCCCTGGTAGAAGAATGGGATATGAAAGTTACAAATTAATAAATACACTTGGAGGCATTACTATACTAAAGCTTTAACTGAAAATACTTGCGCAGGAACTCTTGGAACATTCCAGAATTAGCGCTGCATCTCTGGATTCACTTGCTATTATCTGTTTAATAGCTCAACAGTTGCCTCATTGTCTCCCAGCTTCCAGGCTTCAGTTTCACTTGATTTTGTTTTCAGATTCTAAAAGAGAAATGATGAACAGAAGAGAATAACAGAGTTGAAAGGGACCTTGGAGGTCTTCTATTCCAATCCCTGCACAAGCAGGCGACCCTAAATCATCTCAGACAAATGGTTTTTCAATCTCTTCTTCAAAGCCTTCAGTGTTGGAGCGCCCACCACTTCTGAAGGCAAACCATTTCACTGGTTAATTGCTCTCACTGTCAGGAAATTTCTCCTTAGTTTTAGATTGTTTCTCTCCTTGATTAGTTTCCCTCCATTGCTTTTGTTCTGCCTTCAGGTGCTTTGGAAAATAAGTTTACCCCTTCTTTTTTGTGGCAGCCCCTCAGATATTGGAACAGTGCTAGCATGTCTTCCCTAGTCCTTCTTTTCACTAGACTAGACATATCCCATTCCTGCAACTGTTCTTTGTATGTTTTGGCCTCTGGCCTCCTAATCATCTTTGTTGCTATTCTCTGCACGGTTTCCGAAGTCTCAACATCTTTTTTATATTGTTGTGACCAAAACTGGATGCAGTATTCCAAGTGTTGTCTTACCAAGGCATTGTAAAGCAGTACTATCATTTCATGTGATCTTAATAATATCCCTCTATTAATGCGAACTAGGATTGCACTGGATTTTTTTTTAGCTGTTGCAGCACACTGCTGACTCATTCAAATGACCATCCACTGGGACTCCAAGATCTCTCTCACAGTTACTGCTATTGAACCAAGTTTCACCTAATCTGTATCTGTACATTTGGTTTTCTTTACCTGTGTAAAACCTTACTTTTCTCTCCACTGAATTTTATTTTGTAAGATAGGGCCCAGTGTTCAAGTCTGTTGAGGTCCATCTTGATCTTGTGCCTGTTTTCTGGCTATTCCTGCCAGCTTGGCGTCATTGGAGATTTTGGTGAGTTCTCCTTCTATTCCCTCATCTATATAAAGATATTGAAGAATACTGGGCCTGAAACAGAACCTTGAGATACCCCACTGCTTACTTCCCTCCATGTAGATGTAGTTTCATTAAGGACTACATATTGAGTGTGGTTAGCAAGCGACAAATCCATCTAGGGCGATGTGTCTATCCCACATTTTTCTAGCTTCTCCAAGAAGTAGGTTGTGGTCTATTTTGTTACATGCCTTATTGAAATCCAAGTATATTATCATACATCCACAGCATTTCGCTAATCCACTAATTTAGTCACTTTATCACTAATTTAGTCACTTTGTCAAAGAATGAAATAAATTTTTTTGGGCATCATCTGTTTTTGACAAACCCATGTTGGCTTCTGTTTATAACTTTACTTGCTTCTATGTGTTCGCAGATTTGTTGTTTGATTATTTTTTCCAGGATCTTCCCAGATATTGATGCCAGGCTGATTGGTCTGTAGTTTCCTGGATCTGTTTCCCCCCCCCCTTTTTTTGAAAATGGGAATCCCATCAGATCTTTTCCAGTCCTCTGGTAGTTCTCCAGTGCTCCAGAATCTTTGAAAGATATGATTCAATGGTTCCAAGATGACATCTGCCAGCTTCTTCAGAATTTTGGGATGTAATCCATCAGGACCAGGTGATCTGAATTTGTCTAGAGTGGATAGGTGTTCTCTTGCCATTTTCTTGCCTATTTTAATTAGTATTCCTAGTCTGCCTTTCAGTTCTGTTTTTGGTAGATTGGGCATTTTTGTTTTGTTTTGCTTTCTACATCTCCTACTTTGTATCAATTTTTTCTTCCTTCCCATCACTTTCTACTTCCTTGTTTAATTGGTTGTCTTGGTGTTTATGCTTGGGATTAGGTCTTAAAGATCCTAAAGATTGCTTGTTGGTGGCTTGTTGCCTTTAGAAATCCCCTCCAGAGCAATTGCTTAGATATTCTTGCATTTACCAGACAAATGCATACTACTATACCAGGGTAGGCAACCTTGGGTCTTTTATGACTCGTGGACTTCAACTCCCAGAATTCCTGAGCCAGCATGGCTCAGCTTGGAAACCTGTCCATTTCTCCTCAGCATGGCTGGCTCAGGAATTCTGGGAGTTGAAGTCCACGAGTCATAAAAGAGCCAAAGTTGCCTACCACTGTACTATACCAAGCAGTGCTGAACTTTTTGAACCATGCTGTCTAATAACTATTATTGTACAGTAGCATGTGCAAGGAAACCAGTTTGATGTAGTAGTTAAGGCTAGAAACCAGGAGAGTGTGAGTTTCTTATCTTAGGCATGAAAGCTAGCTAGGTGACTTTGGGCTAATCACTCACTCTCAGCCCATCCATCATACAGGTTGTTGTTGGGGGGCGGGGACAAAGAGGAGGAGGAAAGAGTATTGTGTATGTTCTCTGTATTGAGTTACTCATAAATAATAAAGGCAGGGTAAAAATCTAATAAATAAATAAAGCTGAGGTGAAATTGACAAGACTCTGTCTGTTGGTCTGATCTTTAGCAGTACCCCAGACCATGATCAAGGAGCAGGGCTAAGCAATTTCTTGTTGCCCTTACATGTGAAGCGGAGAGGGGTGGGAATGGAATTATAGTTTGATTTGATCCTAAAATAATAAATTGGGGTCTTTATTAAAACTCCAGGGAAGGTTGTTTTTATTTGTTTTCTTCCTGGCATCTGAAAAATCACTTACCCTAAATATCTGAGGGACTCTAGATGTTGAGACTCTAGAAAGAGTGCAGAGAAGAACAACAAATTAGGAGACTGGAGGCTAAAATATATAAAGAATGATTGCAGGAATTGGGTATAGTCTAATTGAATGAAAAGAAGGACTCGGGTGACATGATAGCAGTGTTACAATATCTAAGGGGCTGCCACAAAAAAGAGGAGTAACCCTATTCTCCAAAGCACCTGAAGGCAATGGATGGAAACTAATCAAGGAAAGATGCAGCCTAGAACTAAAGAGAAATTTCCTTACAGTTAGAACAATGAATCAGGAAATGGCTTGCCTCCAGAAGTTTTCAGTGCTCCAACACTGGACCTTTTAAAGAAGAGATTGAACAACCATTTGTCTGAAAGGATATAGGGTCTCTTGCTTGAGCAGAAGACCTCCATGGTCCGTTCCAACTCTGTTATTCTATTATCACTGCTCGTCGGTGTGCCAGGTCCCATCAATTACAGAATGACATCACATGGGACCCCCCCCCCCAAGCATGCCTACTCTGTTGTAATTCCTGCCCTCTGGAATAATCTCCTCCCAAGAGGTTTTTATGGCTCCACCTTTAGGTAAGACTAAAACATTTGAAGACCTAGTTTTTCTCCCAGGTCTTGGGGATTGGGTGACTGTGCAGCCTCCTTTTGTTCTTTTGCCTATCTAGTTTTGTTTTTAGTCTTCTTTGAAACACTTTACTCTTCCAGTCAGTTGTATATTGTTACATATCTATCTATCTATCTATCTATCTATCTATCTATCTATCTATCTATCTATCTATCTATCTATCTATCTATCTATCTATCTAATTCTGGGGTATTAATATATTATAAATATGTACACACATATACATATACATATAATATGCACATTTATAAAAACTTGTGGTGTGTGTGTTTTCTTACGTCACACGATGCGACCGCTGAGGCGAGGTTGTTCTTTTCCCCCATCTGGGAAAGCCAAGGAGAAGCCGTAACTTCCGGGTACCCATCGATGACGTTTTGTTTGAGAAGCATGGACCGAGGGTGGAGAGTCAGAGGGAGAGGCTGCGGAGGAAAGGCGGGTCTTTTTGCCAGATGGCGCCGATGCTGAATGGAATCCGAGGCGGAGCTTAAGGAGTTGAGGGGCGTGGCTTTATGAAGGCATGTGCTGCGGTGGGGGCAGCTGTGTTTCTTTCAATTTGCTTTCCTAAGGCGCGTTCCTTCCCAGCGGGCCCGTCGGACGGAGGTGGGATGCAGCTGCTTTGGGGAGGGTAGAGTAATCTGTTCGGTGCTTTCTCAGGCTTCCCTTCGGAAGACGCGTTGGAAGTCCCTGGCCTTGCCACCTGTGGGACTGCTCTGGAGGAGTAAAGGTGCGGGTGGGAGGGGGGGTTCTTGCAGCTCCTGGCGAAATAGCCCCCTCTGATCTGGAGTGGGGTTTTTTGCTTTCTTTAAGGACAGAGCCAATACCGAGGTTTCTAAACATTTTGCAGGGAGCGTCGCCTGGCTCTTGAGTTAGTGCCTTCCCCGCTGGCGAAATACCGCAGGCGCCGCGCTGGCCAATTCTTACCACTCCCCGTCGGCGAGGATGAGTTGTGCCTGGAGTTTGCACAGTTTCATCGTGAGCTGGCAAAGGGCGGGATCTAAGTTTGGTCTGACCGGGGCTTCGCCGCTGTTTCGCTTTCTCCAGCACGATAGATAGACCGGCCGCGTCTACTTTTTCCCTCTCTCATCCTCCCCCTTAAAATCTAGCGATAAAAGTAGATCTAAGGCGGCTTTCCCCAGCCTGATGTGCCCCAGATGTATTGGACTGTATCTCCCATATTCTCCAGGGCACCTGGCTCTGAAGGCAGGACGGCGAGGCTGGGAAGACAGCATGATCCTAACGATTGGAATTATTGCCTGGAGCTGCTTAGCTGTTCTCACAGTCTGCCTCAAGTGTGTCGCTGCAATTCTAAAAGTAGCATTTTAAATCGCGGCTCTGCCTGTTCCTGACGGGATGCTGTTTTATCAAACTGCTTTGATACTATTATATACAGTGCCAATAATAGTACACGGGGAAGTGTTATTAATTGTAATAAGAAATTTGAGAAAAAGAAAAGGCAGTCAGTGACTTGCATCCAGTGTGATCCAGGATGAAACAGCAGAGACCAAGATAGACATTTAAAAAAACGGCCTCCCTGGATAATCCCACTGCTCTTACCCAATTCAGAAGCCTTTTCCCTTACTATTCTGGAGTTGTTTCAGTCATAATTATGTACTTGAAATCATTCACAAAATACTGTTGAGAAAATATCCTGACAATGAGAAATGAATGAGCTATAGTATGCTGTTTAATAATTTGATACGGGATGCTACAGCTTCTTTCCTGGTGCATTTTCTTTTAAGTGTTATATTTAAAAAAAAATGTATAGTGAACTATGCAGAAATTTATTGACATTCATATTACTTTGAGTACTGTATAGACAGGCATGCATAATTAATATTTCTATACTAGTTCAGAGCATAATAACAATAGCTTATCCCCTCCTGTACATTGTGGTCTGTTTGAATTAAATTCATCCACTTTTTGTCCATGCTTTATCTCTTGCATCATTTCCTTGAAGCTGTGGCACTTTTAGCTAAGGTCCATTTAAGTGCTAATCTTCCATGCAAGTTATTCTGTTACCAGGAACATGAGCTTTGAAGATGATGTTTGGACAGCCTTCTGGTGCTGCACTAAAGCTCCTTTGCAATGTAAATTAAAGCTCTTAAAAATAAAGGTGTGATACAAATCTAATTTTCTATCTGTACTGGTCATCTAAATGTAGCATTAGATTCTGCCTTAGGACTAATGCTTATCCTGGACATCTTTTCTATATGAAAAGTACAGAATATCTTCCAGTTTTTGTACATACTGAAGTATAATCTGAATAGATCTCCCCATATGGTTTCTTTGATTGTTGCAGTTGGAAAAAGCTGTTGGAACTGGAAATTCATGCAAGATACTTACATTATTTGATGTATTTGTTTTATGCATTGTGCTGATATCTAGCTCAGATTGCTTATCTACTTGGAAAATGTTTGAACTGCTGGTTACTGCTGACATAAACTATCCATTCAGCTATCTAAATTGCAGTACAGATTGAATCTATATAAAGAATGACCCTTGGGCTCATGGCAAATCTATATGTAGCATAGCAAGCCTTGTAGCAAAGCAAATGTTCCTGGGTTAACTGGGCACAAAGAGCATACAATTGTATCTTTAGGATGGGCTGTTATTATCTACCTGTTTTGCAGTTTGGACTACATCTAATTCTTAATTAAATCCTGACTGTTTTAGTTTTATGACCCAAGGACAAGGCATGTTGTCTGGCTTCATTATTCTGAGTATTGGATCAGCTGTGATTTTCTTAAGGGTACATGAGCTTCTCTGAATTATTTAGTCACAGAACCAAGTATATATAGTATTTGCTATTTGATTATGACATGCTTGAGACCAGATTCCATGTTTTCGATCTGTAGTAGGAAAAGTTAGTATGTTGAGTCATCTTGACTTGGAGCAAAAATCTGGAATTAAAGGGAACACTAACTTATTTAGAATTTCGGGTTTTTAATTTAAGAGGGATTTTGAATAAGGCAAACAACAGAGTACCTTGTAAGAGACCTCTTCAGAGTATCTATAAATTGAAATACAAAGTGTTTTGAAAAATATAAGTATCTGGCTTGTGCAAGGTGAGGAGGATTTGTTACATAGTTCCATATACACTGTGATGCATTTCTAAGTTGCCATTTTGTAGATTCTTAACGTTCTAAAGATGCCCATCAGCTTGCAAAGTTGGGGACTTCTGCTCTATTTTGTTCTATTTGAAAGGCACAAAAATCTATGGGTGTTTTTTGGAGATGACCTTTCTCTACACCAATATACTTAACACAAAGACCTTTTCTTAAAAATTGATAAATTGTCCTAACATTTTCTTTCCATTTTTTTATTTCAGGCTTTTAAAAAAATCAGGAATTATATCAGGCATCCAAAACATCATGTTGTTGCTTGTGATTAATTCTTTGCTTTTTGTTTCTTTTTATCCAGTCTTGGGCTGACAAAGACTGAACAACTGAATGTATAACTTTTGATGCTGTCCTCATCACCTTCTCTGTGCTGAGAGTTTGTGTTGCAAGGTAAGGAAGAGGGGAGAGCTTTCCCATCCTTTGGTATAGTATCTTCATACTAGTGCATTTAAAGTTGAAAACATTGACTTTGAACACAGATCCAAATATTTAACTATTTAAAATATTTTAATTTCAACCCATCTATGAAGCCCAGAACAAATGCAGTAATAATCTACAGATGGAACTTCCATAAAAGTTGAATAATGGCTATGTAATTTCATTGAATTTGACTATAGAACTATAGCATATAGTAGAAAGGCTTCCATTTTTTTTCCTAAATGGAAATCTTTCACAGACACATATGCATCCAAAGCGATTATCTGCCCTATGACAATAAAATTGTTAAGAATCTTCTTATATTACTAAAACATGACTGAAGTTAAAAACTCCAAATGACAGCCCTTGTAATAAGTGAGCATTATCTGTCTCTCCCATTTGTCAAGATGAAATTCCACTTCTAAGGGGATGTCTTGAATAATTGCAAACTTGAGAATGCTCTGAATGTGTTGATATTGTTTTCCTTAATGGTCCAATATTGGCTACTGTTCTGTGGGCAATCATCAACTGCATTTGCTTTTAGAAGAACTAATCAATATTAGCTTAGTAATCACAATTATTAAACAACTATATCTCTTCTTTTTGTCATCTCTGTTAGTTGTTTCTTGCAATTAATAATAAATGCATGTCTCTTGTTTGTTTATACATCAGTCAGATTTCCAAAGCCGTCAAATCTGTACTTGCTCCAGGCAACATGTGATATTAAAAATGATAATATCATAAAAACCAATAAAAACCAAGTTATCTTGAAAAAGCAATACTGTACAAACATAATTCTCAACCACCATATTCCCCAAAAGAACTGGTCATGTTCCCTAACTCAGGGCCTTGGGGGATGAGCCTGGTCTTCAAGGCTCACTTAAAACAAGGTCAAGGTAAGGGCCATTCAGATTGTTCCAAGAACAAGGGGGTTGTGTGTGCAATTCTTGTTATGCGCTATCTAAGATATTCTAGAGATTCTCTGGGAGTTTTCTGAGAATAAATTAAACCCTTTTAATATACAGATAGTCCTCAATTTACGACCACAGTTGAGCCCAAAATTTTCATTGCTAAGCGAGGCAGGTGTTGAGTGAGTTGCAACTCATTTTACGACCTTTTCGCTACAGTTAGTTAAGGAAATCGCTGCAGTTGTTAAGGGAATTATCCAGTTGTTAAGCAAATCTGGCTTACCCCATTGACTTTGCTTGTCAGAAGCCGGTTGTAAAGGTTGCAAGGGGTGATCACATGGCCCCAGGATAGTACAACTGTCATAAATACATACTAGTTACCAAGTGCCCAAATTTTGATCCCTTAACCATGGGGATGCTGCAACTGCTGTAAGTGTGAAAAACTGTTATAAGTCAATTTGTTCAGTGCCGTTATAACTATGAATGGTCACAGAATGAATGGCTGTAAGTCAAGGACTACTTGCCGGCCCTTTTCTAGCTCTATTGTTATTGTAGTTTAATGGTAAGTATTTGAAAGCTAGTTGAAAAGCCAACAAGCCTTCCTTGCATTAAGAACTCCGTTGTGCCTAACCCATATGGTTTTCGTGGTTAAACTATACCATTCCATGTGGTACTTTTTCTTCATGGAACAGAATCCGCAATAAAGTGATAGTGTGACTAACAGCAAGCTTTTCATTGCTAATATTATTATCCTAGAGAAATTTGGTTTTTCTCTGTACTTCCATTCAAAACAGTTTCTCTCCTCCCACACACATCTGGTGTTTGTAGCTGTGAAGCCTGTTTTGCAGAAGCCAGTTTATTTTTGTATTGAGATATCTGAGAGATCCTTGGTGCAAATCAGTGTTAAGAAAATGATCCTTTATGGGACTATTCAAAGTGGCTTTAAACATAGGGGAGCAGGGAGAGAATGTTGAAAGATTTATATTTTGGTTCCATAATTCACTGTTCACGCCAACAGTGAAGTAAGGTTCAGTTTACAGCAGTTTTGCAAAATACAATCTTTTCTTTCATTTTTTTCTATATAAAAATTATAACTATTTGTAATTTAACAGAAAAGCTATGGTGGACTGTGTCCTATCATTGGCCAGAGGGAGTATATGCTGATAGAAAAATTAAGGTATTCCAAGATAAGGTGTGAGAAAACTTGGCTAGAGAAGAGCTGTTTGTTATACTTTGTAGAGGATATAAGGACTGGTCTTGGAGGACCAAAGAATGGTCACCCAGACAACAATCAGACAAGTGTGGCTTGAGTCCATTCCAACAAATTATTTTGAGAAAACATCTCAGCCAGGCCCCTCCCTAATTTACGTCAAGATAAAGTGAGGGAGGAAGAAAGCACATTCAAGATTCTGCTACAATCACTGTCCCGATAAAAGTCATTTTAGACTTATAGGGCATTGATTTCTTAGCCTGGTCTACCCTATAAAGCTAACATGTATTTCGTTCTTCTAAGGAGCATCAAAAGGTTCTTTCAGAGCATTTTTTTCAACATCATATTAAAATCTTTGGTGCACTGCCATAAGAATAAGGAAAAGTTAGCCTCCAAAGCTAACACACCCTTTTTTCAAATATATAAACATCATAAAACATTTCTGTTAGGATATCAATGTCTGTGACAATACTTCCTCTAGTTTGTTTGCATTTTGGTATGTAAAAATAGAGAAATGCAGTGGCAGTTCCTCTTCAGAGGATTAGGCATTATACTATTCACAAAATGTAATCTCTATTTTCTGATGATTTCAGATTTGGAATGTGCCTCTTATAAAGTACTGTGAGAAACAGTTTTAAAAAGTGAGACTTTCACCTCTCAATGCCTTGAGATTGTTGCTCCAGTGCTGTTCTTAGCTTTCCTTATACAGAAGCTCCCTGATTGATCTGAGCCCTTTGTCCAATTCTTATCCTACCTGGTTAGATTGGACCACTGTATCACCTGTCTTAGACAAATTGGGCTTCCATCTGGTGCAAAGAAGAAGCAATAAGAGATGAAGTTTTATGAGCAAGACGTTAGTTTTTATGAGGCCATGTCTGCATGCAAAACGCTTCACTGGAATAAAAAAAAGTGCAGTGCTTGAATGCTCTGAAGTAAACTCTTACTTTGCATTGCATAAGATTAACGGATCCCTTCCTTTCATTAGTGCTTTGAGACAACTGTTTATCTACTGTATGCCTGTGTGTTTATTTCTTCTGGAAATGTTCAACCATGTTTAAGAGTAGCTTTGGGGTACAGCTAAGACAATTCTCAAAGTATCTCAGGAGCTTATTTATCACCTCTTTCTTCTTTCCAGTTATCAATTATTTTTGACATAATTCATATTTATAATGTTACCCTGATAAGCCACATAACTTTAGAGGTTATCAGATCAGACTAGTTTATAATCTGGGAGTTGTAGTGACAATACATCCAGAGGTTGTAATGCTGGAGTGTCTGGGCCATGCAATTCTGTGAGTAAGGATAACATCCATAGTTAATTAATGATTGCTTCTCCAAAACTCCCACCAAGTGTTGTTTTGGTAACTGTCTAATCATTCAGTTGTGATACACATTAACAATGCAAATCTGACCTTGGTAGAGCTTAGTTGATTGGATGTCTAGGCATGCCAGCTCTGTTCTCTGCTTGGTTGTGGAATGTCACTTCCCATCCCCCACCCCCACATGGTTGTCTTTTTGGTTGATGAAAATTAATGGGAGGGATTTGTATTTCCTGTATTTAAGTTAATGTGAAATTATACATATTCCATTACAAATCTGATACAACTTATCTATTACAATACAGCTATGGAATTTATTAGCATTAGAGTTCCCTCCCATCTTCCCTGTCCTTTTTTTTACATACTATAGATTACCAGAGACTGAAAACCCTAAGTAAATATAAATTTGCACGGTTGCTGGTTTTTGTTTTTTGTTCTGATACAGGATCAATAGCTCCAATGGCAACTGAAAGTGCATTTGCATTTTGCAAATGCTGCTATGGTAAGTTTTTGTTGTTGTTATTGGTTTCTGCAGTAGTGGTTGTTTTTGCAAAGAAGGTAGCTTAAATGTTGAAACTTAAATTTAACAGGGAATTTAAACCTGGAAAATTTAAAATCAAGCTTTGTGATTTCTAGGAACCTCATTCAGGTTTGCTGGTTGGAATTTCTACTTGTCCAGAAAGAAGAAAGATTGTAGTGAAGAAAATAAGTTGTTTCACATCCTGCATATTCAATAGGGCACAACTGACAGCAACAGTTCTTGGTGTGCCACAATGAATTGCAATGTGTTCAAATATATGCTGATGTATTGGATTTTACCAGTGGAGTCCTTTATTTCATGTAAGAGAAAGGATTCAGTGGAGGCTTTTCTCTGGAGCAAAGGAGGAACAGAGAACATTCTTGCATAGTTTGCAATACTTCTTGGCAACTTCTTCCATACGATTCTGGAAAGTGTAACTCAGTGCACCTCTCAGAAGATTGCAAGAGAAGCAGGATTCCCTGTCCCCTTTTCTCCAAGCGGGAGTTCCCTGTGATCAGACTGCTGTTTACAGGAACTCCAGATGTAATGTCATTGGGCCTTAAGAGTTAGGAGTTAAGAACTTAGATACTTCCCTGTCCAAATGTAATGTTGCATGTTGGACTATAACTTGCATAATTCCCAGCCAGCATGGTCAGCAGGCTATGGGTCACTGCTGACAAGAATTACAAGACATGCTGCCCAATGCATCTCAGAGACACCAGGTTAGAGGAGGCTAATAGATGCCGCATGTATTGAGTAATTACCATATATTCCAGCGTATAAGGTGACCCGGTGTATAAGATGACCCCCGTCTTCGGCGCCGAGTCACATGCCTAGAAAGTTGGCTTATACGCCGGAAACTACTGTAATTTCTGGCGTATAAGATGACTCGGCGTATAAGACGACCCCCAACTTTGGTGCCGATTTTACCACTTGCGACAGTCATCTTATACGCCAGAAAGTACAGTATATTAATGTCACTAGACCAAAAGGAAATTAGTGGGACCCTCATACTGATTCTGTTAAGCTGACAAGCAGCAGAACTCACGGTGTTTTGAATTGGCTGCTATAAAGGAATGGAAGAATAGGCTATTACTTTAGCAATTGTAACTGAGAAACCTCCACAATAAATACATGACACTTGACCTTGTGTAAACAGCTTACAAGCAAAGAGTTCAAAGTCTTTATCTGGAGGCTGTTTCTCTGAAACTTCAAACTTTGTGTAAATCTTAATTGCAGTGAATAAGAACAACTATCCGGTATGTTTTGTAAGAAACCACAAGGTGATGTTTCTGAACCTCTGCTTAGTATCAACATAAATGCAGTCTAGAAAAAGGCATCTTTTATATGATGCTAATTCACATGTTCTTGATTCCAGTTTGGTTTGATAAGAAATTTTCCTTGTGGTCTAAAGCCGCTTCTATTTTTTTCTACTTGCAAATGGCTAAACTTTCAAATGTGTTTTCTATTCACATGTAAACCTTTAATTGTAAGTAGTTGCCCCTATTTGCAGTTCCCTTGAATAGTAAGTGTGTATCTTTTACTTTGCCATGTTACTTGGATTTGCGACCTTTCAGTTCCAATGTATTGCTTCACTACTTGGATTTTGTGACCTATTATAGTAATTTCAAGCATTATAATATGATGCTTATAGTAATAGCACTAGACTTATATACCGCTTCACAGTGCTTTCTAGCCCTCTCTAAGCAGTTTACAGAGTCAGCATATTTCCCCCAGCTATCTGGGTCTTCATTTTACTGACAGAAGGATGGAAGGCTGAGTCAACCTTGAGCCAGTGAAACTCGTATATTTAACAAGGGAGACTTACCTAGATTCCTGCATGTCTAAAACTTGAGGCCTAGTCACAATTGTGTATGGAATCATCTTATGTTTAAGCAAGTGCCAACTTACATCATCACTCCACTCCAATATCATAATTCAAGTCCAGCCTCTATGTCCAGCATTATTTGTAAATGAAGACCTCATCTTGTTCCTTTCTGTTCTTGACACACATGAGTTGAGACAATTAATGTGTCACAAAAAAAGACAGTGTATTCTTAGGACTTCCTGCATCATCATATTCTGTTTATGCACAACCCTGAAAAATAATCAGGTGTGTTCATGTTAGGTTTTGTTGTTTTTATTTTGTTTTATGAACAATTACAATCAGCTAGGGTGTAAAGTATGTTGGAAAGATGATATATATGCATGAGACTAGCACAATAAAGTCATTTATGTTTTATTAATATATGACAAGGACTTAACATAATAGCTCTTTTTATGAAGGTGAAGGTTCATTTTCCGAGCTTGTGGGTTTGAGTCCCACACCTGAAGTCCTTATAAACAGAACACCGACACTAACATCCCCTAAACTCTGCTGAAGATGTTACCTAGCCTGGTAATGAAATGTTCGGAAACCAACCCACAAGCTCGGAAAACGAACCTTCACCCTCATCTTACACCTGAGCTACAGATATTTGCCATTACTGCAGTTCCTTTTATATTGAGAAGCATCCAATTGTAAATAGCCCTAGTCACTCATGGTTTAACTATTGCAATACACTCTACATGGGGCTGCTGTTGAAGACTGTCTAGAACAGGGCTTTTCAACCAGTGGTACGGGTACCACCTGTGGTACATTGGCACCTGACAGGTGATACGTGACCATCCTAGAAAAGTGGTAGTGGGGGAGGGGAATGAACTGAACCAGTGGCAGCACCGCACAAGCCTGAGCGAGAGATGGCTGGAGCTGCAGGGCTGTCAGGGCTCAGTGGAAGCACCAGGATACGCGCCAGGCTGCAGCTGGAACTCGGCGCTGATCCTGGCACTTCTGCTGAGCCCAGAAGAAGCGCCGATCAGCTGGAATGTTGCAGCATCTCCAGGATCTTGTGATTTACATTCAGATGCTTGGCCACTGATTTCATATTTATGACGGTCATAGTGTCCCAGGGTCATTTGAAGTGACCAAAACCTGCTGCAACCACCCAGCAGACGGGGGGAATAAAAACAAAATACCCCCTACCCCACCCCCGCTGCCAATCTTCAACAGAAATGCTCACAACAATGGAAAACTCGGACAGGAGGAAGAGCGCTGCCAGATGGGCAGGCAGGTGTCTTGCTCGGCTGTGGCTTGGGGGGCACTTTTTTCAATGTCATTTTAATGTCGAACAGTCACTAAGTGAACTGTTGTAAGTCAAGGACTACCTGTACTTTATCACTTTTTTCCTTTTTTGGGGGGTCATCAAGTTTTTGATACCTTGCTAGGCGACTGGTGGTACTCAGATGTTGCCATATCCTAAAAGTGGTACAATGGGTGAAAATGGAGCACTTGTTGGTGTGACACCAGGACAACAAGCCTCAAATTCTTACTGCCAGATTCATTTGCTACTTTGAGTTGCTGAGGTTCCAAAGAGCCTGTTTTCAACTAGTCCCTGAATGCTTAAGGATTAGGAAGAGTAAGCTTCAACACGTCCTCTACATCTTGGGGAGTCTAATATTTACTTTCTATTACAGGTAGTTCTTATTTAGCAATTGCAACTGGTACCTGCAACTTGGTCACTAAGTGAAACCATGACTGTGCTTACGGCCTTATGCTGGTTGCTAAAGTCTACCTGTGCTTGCTAGTCAACTTCCCACCTCTTTTTTTTTTTTTTTTTTAAAAAAAATACTTTTATTAAGCATTTCTGCTACAGGAGGCTTTACCAAAGAAAAGGCACTCAAGAATTTTCTTTTTCAAATTGAACATCTGACTCCAGTTGACTCACAACCAGTGCAGTTCACAAAGCAGGGATGTCACATGGCACATAAAATATGCCCATCATACTGCTGCATTCTGGACAGAGGAAGCTTCTAGACCAGGGCTTTTCAACCATCTCAGTCTGTGAGCATATAAGCAACTCCTTGAGTAATCTCTGGCCTCTTCTTTCTGAGTTAAAGCTTTCCAGTGTGAGAAACGAACTCTCTTCTCTGCCTAGGCAATGAGTCCAGTCTGGGCAGCACAACAGATGGGGAATTCGTTTATATAGGTCTGATAAGGGTAATTCAGCAGATGCTCTGTCACCTTTGGCATTTCCTTTTGTAACCTCCACCTCCCTCTTCTTTAGAGCAACCTTTATGCTCAGCAGGCATTGAGACTGTAGACACTTACACTTGGCTGCTGTGGCTTTACCACAAGGCAGCTGGTATTTTCCCTTCACCACAGATAGATACTTATCTTAGATAAGATGGGTTTACATATCACACTATGCTGTAATTTTCTTTTGGCTTAGCAAACCCAGCCCATAGATTTGAGGTTTATGTAATAAATTGTGATATGCCTGATCTTGCTCTTGAGAAATCCATACTTACTTGTAGAAGTTATATTACTTTCAATGAACCTACAGACTAAATTACTTATAACATGTACACTGTGTGCACAATTATTAGGCAAGTGAGTATTTTAACCGTACCATCATTTTCATGCATATTTTCCACCTCCAAGCTGTATAAACTTGAATGCTTAGTGGATATATGCATTTCAGGTGATGTGTATTTGTGTAATGAGGGAGAGTGTGGCCTAAGGAGATCAACACCCTATATCATGGGTTTCAAACTTGATCGCATCATGTGACGTATTTTTTGCCTTTGCGGAGCTGGGGTGGCGTGACCTGCACATGACGCATACAGCCTGCAGGGCGCCAGTTTGGCACCCCTGCCCTATATCAAGGTGTGCATAATTATTAGGCAGCTTCTTTTCCTCAGGCAAAATGGGCCAAAAAAGAGATTGAACTGATTCTGAAAAGTCAAAAATTGTAAAAAGTCTTTCAGAGGTATGCAGCACTCATGAAATTGCTAAGATATTGGGGCATGATCATAGAACCAACAAAGGTTTGTTGCAAATAGTCAACAGGTCACAAGTAACTTGTTGAGAAAAAAAGACACACATTAACTTCCAAAGATTTGAGAAGAATCAAACATGAAACTACCAGGAACCCATTATTCTCCAGCGCTGTCATATTCCAGAACTGCAACCTACCTGGAGTGCCCAGAAGTACAAGGTGTTCAGTGCTCAGAAACATTTTTGGGGATTTTTATATAGGTGTTGGCCCTTTTAACATATGGTGCAACACTTATTTTTTGTTTAAAGAAATTAAATTCAAATTACCGTAATTTAAATTACCATATTCTGTTCATGGCATCATCCTACCAAGTCTGTCTACCTCTAAAATCATGTGAAGTTCTTTAGAAACTTGAGTTCATCTTATAAGCAGTGCCCTTCTTAAAAGCATAAACTGGTTCACCAGTTCCTGTTCCTTCCTTCAGTTCTGATTCAGTCGGCACAGCAACAGAACAATTATTTCTATCTAAGAGTTCTTTTTTATATCTTTTTTCATTAAGTTCTTTGTTTCAAAACGTGGTTTCCTTTGCGAAGTTTTGTAATAGGATCCAGCTGAGCTGTGTTTGGTTGCATCATTTATTCCCATGGGGACAAGCAGGAAAAGACTGTTATCAAAGAATATGAGTATTCACAGTAGTTGTGTCATAACCCTAATTCATGTTTCTCAGAGACAGTTTCACAGTCCAAAGGGTTAGAATGGCAAATCATCAGTTCATCACTACCACTTTTCTAGTCTTGCTACAGGAAGTTGTCATTTCTCTATTTTTCAAGGCATCATTTGCACAATTTCTGCCCAGTGAGGTCTGTTGTAGGTTGTCAACAGTGGCGTTTGAAAGTGAGACTCCTCTATTAGAGCCAGGCAATTCTTCATTGTAGCAATTCAGAGCATTTTTTAAGTCTTTTGTCCCTGACAATCATTAACCTCCATGGAGTTTGGTCTTCCTTTGAAAAGTTTTCCTGTGGTTCTTCAGGTTGCAATGCCTTCTGTACATATTCTGTCCAAGAATTCTTCACTGCCATTCACAATAATGTGACCTCTTCAGACATTTCTTCCTTTGATACATTCCCTTTTTGCTCCTTGATTGATCACTCAAAAACATGTTTCTTATATAGTGTATATTTTTATTTTTTTAATAAGATTTCTTTTTAATATGCCCAATATGCTAATAATTAAATGCATTCAAAAAGGGAAGAATAAATAATTGAAAACTAAAAGTTACATCTTGGAAATGTTGATTTGGTCCTAATGTGGTTCTTGAAATACTGTACATTTGCATTTTTAGCAATACAGTGAGAAAGTTGATGCTGAAATCAGCTTGCTTAAGATTCTGCAAGAAATTCATACCTGAAAAGAGATGTTCTTCTTCCCCAGAACTAATGTCAGAAATTTCAAGTCGAGAAAAACTGTCTGGATTAATTTGATCCTGACCAACATTGTGTTTTTAATAGTAGTCAGAAAAATGCTATAAAGAAGGCTACTTGGTACACTCCAGACATAGTTGGACTCTTAACTATGATGGCTGATTATGATAGGATTATCAGTCCAACACATCTGGAGGTCCCGAATGGGAAAGGTGGCCTAATGGCTTGATTGGTGCATCCTGGATTTCAGTAGCGAGGTGGTGCTCATTGGTTTAATTCTTTCAACCTGCTATTGATAAACCCCCAGCTTCTCTCATCGCTAACTGTATGGCTTGGTTTAGGGTTAGCAATTATATTTTACTAACACATATTAAGTTCTTCCCCATCCCAACACAAACTGTTGTCCAGACTTCTGCAGTTGTTCAATTTCCTCCTCTTATATTTTATATCCATCAACTATATCAGCATTGTGTAATTATTAAAGTGCAATATAAACACTGCTTTCGTATTCATATTGGAGAACCTACACACAGAACATATAGAAAATATCTGTTTAAACAGTAAAGATTAGGAGACCATTATTTCAATGAACAGGAAATAAGATGCCATTTTGAACACAGTTGTTTTGTTCATTAGACTGTAAAATGCCTACAGAGTAAACATCAGTTATGTAAGAATATTGTGGGGGGTTATTGTTATTTATTGTTTGTATATTGGGTTTTTATCTTTGTAAACCTCCCAGAGTCACTGAGGGTGAGTTGGGCAGCCTTATACATTTTCTTAAATAAATTAATATTGTGTTTTTATCTACTTATTATTTTGTAAATTATTAGTCATATTTAATCACATGAGAAAATATGGTAAAATTTACTATTAAGTAAATTTTGATATCTAATATTTAAAAATATCTTTTAAGTGAGACTTTTCTAATGCCTTCTAATAGATTCCAATTGGGTTATTGAAGCAGGTGGTAATGTCTAATTGATCAATAACAAAACAAAATACCAGATGTACAAAATTAGAAGTGAGAAATGTTTCCTAAGATGTTGTGTTATATATACAGGAAGAGGTTTAAGGTATACAGATGCCTTAAATTGCTGTCAGAAATGGTACTGTTTAGATTCTGGCTTATGTTACCATTGGAACAACAGCTAAATTTTAAGATCTTCCTCCAACAGAAGATACCAACTGCTGTTAAGAGTACATGTTAATGAATCTAGACCTACATGAAAGATCAGCTAGAACTCTGGTTTATTATTATTTATTATTATTTCTGTGCCCTTTTTTTAAATCTATGACTATGATTTTGCCCATCATTGGATCTTCACTTATTAACTTACCATTGCTAGTGAATGTAGACATAGTTTAATGGTAATATCTTAATACCCCTCATTTTCCAACCAATTTGTACCCAGGAAATAAGTTAGAGAAACAGGAAAACCACAAGACTTTTAGAGCATTTCAGCAGAAGCAAGGTAAACCTGTAAAAGCAGGCCTCAGAAAGAAAGAGAAAAAAAAGGGGGGGGGGAAACACACCTATAATTGGGAGATTACTTTCTGCCTGAATACAGATGTCAACTAGGGGTCCCTCGTGAGCTGAGTTTTGCGTTGCAGCTCTTTCAAGTTCTGCAACAGGGTACGAAAAGCAAAGAATTTGTTCCAAGATGGATACTGTGCATTTTAATTTCACTTGTGCCTTTCAGTCAGGCCCTGCAAGATAACTGTTTCTAAGTAGACTTTTATTCCTTGCTGGTGTTTATATTGATAGATTTATTGTCTAATTCTGCTATTAATGTAGCAGTTCATTTTTCTTTATTTTAAACTGGACTGTTTCAGATATTCCAAACCAAGTCACATCAGAAACTGCACTGTACCCAGTGGTGGGATTCAAATATGTGAACAACCAGTTCTCTGTGTGGATGCTGCTTCTGGAAGTCCATTCCGGGCCTGGGCAACAAAAAATTAGCTACTGGTTCTGCCGAAGTGGTGCAAACTGGCTGAAGCCCACCACTGACTGTACCCCAGTCATTTTTTGCTGGAAATTTTCAAAAAACCAATGGAATCTAGAAGCTTCTAGAATGTTTTGGTGAACAAAACAGTTTGAAATGTGGAGGATAAATAAAATCTAGCTTTTTTACACAGACAGTATTACACTGCTTTATTTTGAGCTTGATGTATGCTCTGGCCTAATAGATATCAGTCATCTACCATTTTGCTATGACAGGGTTTTGTTTCTCTTTTTTCTGAAATAATCTTCCTTAGGGAAAGATGAATTTTCCTCAGATGTTCTGTCTTTTGAACTTGGTTTCATTAAAAAAATAGTTTCTCAGATGTGCTTAATCAACTGGAATCATTTTGATTCCTAGCCATCTTAGTTAGTGATTAGAAATTATGGAAGTTGTGGCTTTAAAACATCTCTTAAAGGCACCCTTAGGAGAAAGCTTTAAGATGCAAATTTTGTGAGCTCTTTTTATTGGCATGCATACAGTAGACTACATTTTATGAAGTTGGTTTAGGCTTCTGTCACTAAGTACATAGGTAGTCCTTGTTTAACAATTGCTAATTGGGAATGGAAACTAAGTATTTAAGCAATGTGGTCATAAGTAAAAAAATCATATTACCTATCCACATAGCAACAACTGTTCTGACAGTCCCAGTTGCCATCATTAAAAGAAGCCTGTGCAAGTTGGTAAGTGAGGATGTTATGTGACCATAACTTCCTGCTGGCTTCCCCACTGACTTTGCTTGTGGGAAGCCTGCAGGAAAGCTCATAAATCACCAACACCTGATTGCAGGGGTGCTGAGGATGGCTATATATGTATGAGGTCCATTTACAACTATCATACGTTCAGCACCATTATAAGTTCAAATGTTGCTGAATGAGTGGTTGTTACTGTGAATTAGAAGATTGCTGCTAAGATTGAAACATGGAAAGCTATTCAGAAATACTTATAGTAATTAACAGGGCTTTTTTTCTCATAGAATGCCCAGAACGGAGTTCCGGCACTTTTTTGGATGGAACCTTGTAGGATAGGCAAAGCGGGTTGTATGACGTGTATGAGTTCCGGCACCTTTTTTTTTTTTAACAAAAAAAGCACTGGTAATTAAGCATTAAATTGTCCACATTATTGTACTGCATACTAGGCCCATCTCTGTCACAATTTTTATACTCCACACTCAGGCTTGAAATATTTTGTATTGCAATGAGATTTTAAGCAATGGACCAAATTCTTACACACCTGGCTGATTTCCTTTTCAGTACTACTTGGCAACCCAAGGATCTCTTTCTTGTGTAGAAAAATTCTGCCTGTTCCTCAGCTCGAAGGCAAAATTATTTTATATGTTCTATGGGAGTATTTCTGTGATTGAAAATGCATAATGAATTCTATTGTGATTGCTGTTTTAAAAATAGCGGCCTAATGGGTTCTACAATAGCAGATCTACTGGGAGACCTAAAGTCATCTCTTTCATGATATATTGTCTCAATTCCTTTTTAAAGCCTCATTCTTGTGCAAGAGGCAGATGATAATGTACACAACACTGTATATGTTGATAGTGACACACATATTCTAAAGCTTGGGGTATTTGAAGCCATTGGAATTTTACTGCATTTGTCGCCTATAGATAAAAATGGCAATTGCTGCTATTTCAGGCATCTTTTTTCTTCCAGGTATATTGTGCTATGCCAGTTTGCCAGATGCCAAGTACCAGAATAAAACATTTGGAAAGATTACTTTCCTTTTTTATATTTTAAAAAAGAATGAAGCCTGTCAACACTATAAATATCTTACAGATGGAACATGCTTGCTTTTGCCTTGTATAAAGCTTTTCAGATGGACTACCTTAGAGAGAGTCATTAAAGTTTCAGAGACTATATTATTGCATCTTGATTCTGCTTATGTTTTCCAGGTGCTAAGGAGGTGACTGGAGCTGCTTTTACATTGTGAGATCATTCTGTCCTGCATGGCTAGCATCAAAATTCTTGTTGCAATATTTCAGCCAACGTAGTTAAGTAGCAATTCAAATGCCTCCTAGCCTTGTGTTGGTAAGTATGAATTTCCAAAATAGTTGAACGAAAATTCTTAAACATTTTGAATTTTAGGTTTTCTTGCTGACTTAGCTAGACGATTACATATTGCATTTGAGGAATTCAAGCCAACCAGTTAAATGGGAAAATTAGGGTAATAGACAATCTGATAAGCATTACAAAGTATTCTCTATGACTATTGCTCACAATACAGGTAGTTCTTGACTTACAACAGTTCATTTAGTGACCGTTCAAAGTTACAATAGCACTAAAAAAAAGTGATCCATGACTGTTTTTCACACTTATCACCATTGCAGCATCCCCATGGTCATGTGATTAAAATTCAGATGTTTCACAACTGATTCATATTTATGACCGTTGCATTGTCCTGGGGTTATATGGTCTCCTTTTGCAACCTTCCAACAAGCAAAGTTAATGGGGAAGCCAGATTCATTTAATAACAGTGTTACTCACTTAACAACTAAGGCAAGGAAGGTCGTAAAGTGGAGCTAAACAACAGAACAGAACAACAGCAACAGAAATTTTGGGCTCAATTGTGGCCATAAGTTGAGGACTACCTGTACATGGGATAGTTGCAATATTATTATTTATTTTCCAAAACATAATTTTAGCATGCAGAATCCAAAGTGGAGAGGTCAACAGCATAAGATGCTTTGAGACAGTTATTGCTGATTTTTTTTATCTGAATGAAAATCTATTTTTTTCTGAACAATTTATACTTAAAATCATCTTAGATTTGTTGAGAATATTTTGGTTTGTTTATAAGTCATATTTAAGAACTGCCCCTCCCTCACACAGAGGGACTCTGGATGGTGTACAGTAAAAATGATAAAAGAAATGATTGGTAGACTGAGTGGGCTTCTTAAATATAGGATTATATTTTGGATAAGTAAAGTGCTTGAGATGAGCAAATCGTTACCCCTCAAGATAACCTAATGTACAATTTTAAGGATTCCCTGCTGATGGCAATAAGGCAGGTTCCCCACCTCCTCTCAAAAAAAAATAAATATTATTCACTAAAAGTGCTGTTCAATACAGGTAGTCCTCAACTTACGACAGTTCGTTTAGAGACCATTTGAAGTTACAACAGCACTGACAAAAGTGACTAATGACCATTTTTCACACTTACAACTCACTGCAGCATCCCCGTGGTCACGTGATTAAAATTCAGATGCTGGGCAACTGGTTCTTACTTATGACGGTTGCAGTGTCCCGGGATCATGTGATCACCTTTTGTGACCTTCCAACAAGCAAAGTCAATGGGGAAGCCAGGTTCACTTAACAGTTGCGTTACTAACTCAACAACTGCAATGATTTGCCTAACAACTGTGGCAAGAAAAGTCGTGAAATGGGGCAAAGATCACTTAACAAATGTCTCAACCACAGCAGTTTTGTGCTCAGTTGTGGTCGTAAGTCGAGGACTACCTATATAGCCAGTGGGTGTGGCCCATGAACTGCATCCTGTGGTATAACATGGGATCTCTCCCTTGCAATTTCAGAATTTCCATAGTTCTTAGTTGTCCAACTAATTAATCGATGTTCCTATCTAGATGTGCAACTTAATAAGAGAAGAGTAGGAAAGTGCCTAAGAATTTTCCATTGACTTTATTTCCCCCACACAAATAATTTGTTCCTCACTCCCAGCTTTTGTACCCTTGAACAGCAGAGAGGGAGGGAGGAATTCAGGGCCTTGGGCTCCTACTGACGGTCTCCAAGGCCACGTGCAAGCTGAAAAAAATAAAGAATACAGGTAGTCCTCAATTTACAATGATAATGGAGCCTGGAATTCCTATTGTATGTCATGACAGTTGTAAGTTGATGTACCCAGATGATTGATTAAATTTTCTGACTTTTTTTGTGGCAGTTGTTAATCGAACACCGCAGTCGTTAAGTGAACCTATTGTCCACAAGTAGATGTTTTTTGGCAAGAAATATCATAATTTGCGACTCTGAGACACTGCACACAGCCATAAAATGTGGGCTGGTTGCTGAGTAATCACGCGATGGTGGAGTGGGATTGTTGGGACTTCAAATCTGAGTCGTAATATCTTTTGGGGAGGTCTGTTGGAACTTCAGCCGTTGCTAAGTGACTAGTAGTAAGTCAAGGACTACCTGCCTTCTAAATCTGAGCTGCCTGCTGCTGTTGAATTGGTTGCATCATTTGACTTACAACATTTGCAGATTTTTAATAGTTGTAAAAACTTTTTTAAAAAACGAGAAAGGAAACCGCAGAACAGTTAAAGAAGCCTAAATATGCCACATAAGTGTTTGGAAAGTACAGTGTGTATTTTTCACTTGGCAGACTGCGTCGCTCAGAATCCAAGAGTGGCTGGTAAATCTGGAAAACAATTTCCAAGTTCCCTTCCAAATCCAGCCTTGAAGATGTGGACCAGGGTTGTGTTTTCCCTATTGCTTTCTTTATATCTGTCCGATCATGGGAATTCCATTTTAAAAGAGAGTGGTGCTGAAATAGCACACATATACCTGCTCAGTAATGAAAAGCATTGTGAACAAGCCTGTAAAGGTTCAACAGATGCAGGTCAGTCTACCAATCTTCATCTTAAATGTTTTTGTCGGGAGATGTAATGTCCCCACCACTTTCCATTGTTGTAATCATGGTTTCTATAAATGATAACTAAATTATTTTATACTGCTTTAGTTGGATAGGAAACAAAACATTGTTTTCCCAGGGAATGTCGATTCTACAAGGGCTCAAATATAGAGCAGCTTATGTGTATTCCACTTGTTTAAACAGTTGTGTTACATTGGTTAGCCTGCTCTCTAACCAGATGGTTCAAACTTTGATAAAGGTTCATATCTTTTTGTCTCCCTTTTACTGTATTTACCATGCTATGGGGCCTGCAAAGCCCTTAAAATCAAAATTGACCTTGGATTCAGAAGTCATTCCATCCAGTTCTATGTAAAATAAGGATTTCCCCAACAGAGATCTAGCTTCTGTTTTTTCTTTCTATAAAGCCTTTTGGGAAACAATGTTGACACATTGTTAATTCCATGTCTACTGCTGTAATTCAGCTCAGTAGCCCACAGACTCCAGAAGATGGTAGAGGACAGGAAGGGTCCATGGGGTCGCGATGGGTCGGACACAACTTCGCAACTAACAACAACAACAAGCCCACAGATAGGCAATTGTCTTCTCACAATGTTACAGCAATTTCTCCAGTTACTCTTCATACCTTTAATTCTGCTCCTTTTCAAGTTCAATTGCCAGCACCTGTTTGCTTTTTCCATCCCACGATGTGTCCTTCGGCAGACAGTTGTTCAGTCTAGTTAGTCCAATGTTATCTGTTTCCACCACATTTTTTCTAGTTGGAAAGTAAAAGATAATATGAACATTTGCACAAAATAATATTTTGATCATTTTATCCCTGGCTGAAATGCCGAACAGACATGTCCTTTTGTCTATATTTTCTATTTTCCTCTCTTTAGTTAGATAATTAGGGGGACATTAAATAGCTATTCAGTGCCAAATTCCTTGCATTATTTAACATGGAAGGCTTACTGAAACGTTATAACTAATATCGCAGTAGACATTTTCCTCAATAGCATTTGCTTATAAAAAGCTTATAGAATAATCTTAAACCTAAGGAAGATGTTTAGTGGTTAAATACAGTGTGATGTTTGTGGGAACTCTATTTTAATTCCAGTTCCAAGTGATTTGCTGAAATAAAAAGGCCTCAAAAAGATTTGGGGAGGAAACAAATGAAAAACTGAAACAGAAATGAATAATACTCATTTAACTTTAGCAAATAAATATAAATAAGTATAAATAAATCCTTGTTTCACGAATTCAGCCCTCCTTACCCTGGGTTTTGGCCTTAGAGTTTCTATCATCCCTGATCCTTTCCATGCTGACTGGGTAATTGGAACTGTATCTCAAAGCATCTGGGAGGGTCTAAGTTGGCAGTTACTTGTTTTTCTATACATTGTTTGATTTATTCCAAATTATGTTATTTCTTTACAATTCACCAGATAATCCTTTCTGCTGGTCGGTGCTGTATCAGAGCCACTGTGTCCTTCTCCGCTGTCCTCAGCTGAGTGCATGTCAGAATACCAGCAGACAAGATATTAAAGAGCTAATGGGAGGTAATATGGATTTAGCAAAATATTTTTGGTTTTAAAAATAATTTATAACAAGTAAATTACAACTTTACAAGACTCTTATATTTACCATTCTTATATTTTTGGAGTTTAAAAGTGGCTTCAGCAGATCACTACATACTTTGACTGAAGTGTAATAGGCCTTGTATGTTGTGATCACAGGCTCTTTTAGGAACTGATGTTAAAAATGTATCTTCAGACCACCTAGGCATAATAATTGATTGAACTGATTTCAAGTTAAAATATAAAACAGTCAAGTATAATTAAAACAACTGGAGCCGAAGGAAGTGGAAAATATCCTGGAAAAGTGATCTTTTGAAACAATAATTTTCAGCTATAGCAGAAATGTCTGGGCAGAGGATTCCATAATTTGACTTCTATATTTAAAAATCCCTTTTCTTTTTTCATGAACTGAATTTATGCTGAAGTAAGAATATCAAAAGTTGCATTCAAGTTGCAGTACTTAAAACTGAGTCATGAAATTTCAATTATGACATGTATTGAGGATTTCAGTTCCTGTCCTCGTTTTTCGGGTTTAAAGTTCAGCTTCTCCCCTTTTAAAACAAGTACAAAAATAGGATGAAGTTGTATATACTATTATGCCTAATATTTGCATTATTACAAGAATTTTCCCCTCATATGCCATATATCTACTTAGATTAATTTCACTATAGGTAACAATATAGCCACTCCTCTAGTGTCTACCTCAGTTAGTGACCATTTGCAAATATGGCCGTAATAAATAATAGTAAACAATAGTATGCGTTTACAACCAAAATTCTGCACCTGAAAACAATGCATGCCAGAATGAGAGTCTCATTGGCATAGCTGCATGAGAAAACTGTATGAATGAGACAGCAGTAATAAGCGATCTTCACAGTGTCTCTCTCTTTCAATCACATGGTTTGCTGGAAATACTTTGTGGTCTTTAAACGAAGAGAAAGTGCAGTCAATATTTATGAGTGGCAAAGGGAATGGGGCCTGGATACCCTAACCTGCAGTCACTTCAAGAATCTAGAGTTTGCTGGCTAAATGGGCTAAGTAGTATGGATCTTTTTCCCATTTAAGCACATTCCTCCCCCAGGTTGTCCTTTTAAAATGTCTTTCTCTCAAACATTTAAATGAACTGAATTATGATTTTCATATCATATGTGCTTTAAGCATGAACATCAGAAGGAAAAGCAACTGGTGTCCCAAGAATTATTCCTCATGAACTATCTAAGGATATCCCTTTGTCCCTCAGTTAAGGTATTTGAAAAAATACACTAGGAACCACAGAGGCCTCGGCTCCAACGGGACCTCTGGTATGTTTGAGAAGCATTTTGCAAACAGGGAGGCACAACCATATTTGTGGGGAGAACTCCCAAAATATTGTTATTATTAAACTTCTATGCCATCCGACTCTCAACAACTGAACATGAGGAGTTTTGAAGTTCTATTGCCCTGTGCTCTGCCTCAGGCAAGAATAACCTGGTTGTTCCTGATCATTGTTTGCCTTCAAATTAATGACCTATTGAATGTTCTGCCAGCCACTTGTGGATGAAAATTTTAGAATAGCAGCTATTTGCACACACCTGACTTTTTCATCAAAGCTATCTGTTTTGTAAATGCCTAGTAGCCCTTGCCACCTGTTTAGGTAAAAAAGATGATTTATGAGGATATTAAAAATATCCCCAATATTTATTTATTTCCTTAATATATAGTATTATATGTAACTAATATTAAAATGTTCATTTCTTCCTTATTCACCAGAATTGCACCCAAGCAGATTCTAACATTAAAATTTCTAAAGTACATTAAAAAAACAAAAAGGATATAAGAAATAATATAAAAAATAGAAAGGTACCTGAACCTATAGGCATAGTATACAATACAAATCAATTCAAAAGTTCACACATCCAAACAGGTGGGTGTGCAGTGGCTGGGATTTTCTGGAATTTTCATTCATAGTAGGCGAATTGGGGATGAGTCAATTATCTTTTATGTACCATTCTTGAATCTTGTCTATTGAATCTTGTCCATGAACATTTTTGTTGAAGTTCTGATTATGGGTCTGGTTTTTGCTTTTTAAGAATTTGTGACTCGTAAAAGAAGAGACCATGATGCATCCCATGAGATAAATAATACAGGAAATGTGAATAAAGAGTTAGAGGTACTGAAGAGTACCGAATCAATTAAGAAATCCACTGAAGTGCCTCTTTTATTAATATCAAGGACTATAATGGGAGCTGCTGCACTCAACTCAACAAACAATGCCAGTTTAGCAAAACAAAATACTTCCAGTTTGACAACAACCACTACCAGCCTTGTGAACACTAATGTCTCCCAAGATGTTGCAAGATCAACAGCTATAACTAATATTAGTAGCAGCATGACTAAAACTCAGAATAATTCAGCTGCTAGTGTCCTAAATAACCCCCTAAATATTCCAAGCAGCCATCCTTGGTTAACTCCCACAAAAAGAGCAGACAGTACTACTGACATTGGAAGTACTACAAAAGCAAAAGGGACATACAAGAGTAAATTAATATCAGGAGTATCTGAGAAAACAACATCAACCAAATTGCTTCCCAGAACGATGAGTACCGCTACTTTGACTACAATAGCAACTTATCCAGTGCTTCCCACAACTAGCATTCCTGCACCAGTTAACGTTGGAAATGGTTCTCAGTCAGCGGTAAATTCATCTACAGTTGCAGCCACCCTCAAGCCGCCAGCGTCAACAGCCAAAAGCACAATTCTTACAGTTGCAAGTACAACAATGACAGCAACTTCTGTAGTAACAATAAAGTCAGCTGAATTCACAACAGTTGCAACAGATAGGACAAAGCCTACTTCAGATAAGTTAATTCCTCCTGTGTTTACTAAAGCTGCTATCATCACCACTCCACAGCAAATACTGTCTACTAGTCAACCACTGAAAGGGACAACTTCTGTACAACCCTTGTCAATACTCACAAGTACAAATCCAAAAATGTTATCCAAACCAACAAGTACAATACAAAGCAAAAACCAGAAAGATGCAGATGGAGAAAATAGCTTTCGGGAAGTAGACGTCAGTTTGCTCTTAGCAGTGCTTCTGTTTGGTGTTGTGTTCTTTGTAACAATTGTCATCTTATTTGCCATACAAGCCTATGACAGCTACAAAAAGAAAGACTACACTCAAGTGGACTACCTGATCAATGGGATGTATGCAGACTCAGAGATGTGATGAAATATATGTAGTTTCTGATGTGAAAGCAATATAAATGAAAAGAAATACAATACCCATGCACACAAATAGATATCTGAATCTATATATGAATGAATACGACTTTATTGGGGCAAGTAGAAAGCTAAAGGTGGCTTGTCGTTCAGTTCTCTGTTTTCCCTATAAGACCACCTGAAAGTGCTTCCAAATTATTTTTCATGCAATGAAGGAGAAATGCCATGTATCATGCTCTTAAAGTACTTTAAAAAAAAAAACCTCACAGTTAAAGAGTGCCATTAATGTATTATTTCTCAAGCTACAGTATTGCTTCTGTTGTGCTAGTTTTGTCTGCTAATGCAAAGGGGTGTTGATGTTGCAAGTCTTCCCAGATGGTTTCTTCCTGATTCCTGAGGTTCTGTTCATCCCCTGTTTACTCCTATACAACAAACGGAGAAAAGGTGTTTTTTTTTAACGTGCCAATTTTCCTGAAACTTCCAGCTGGCATGAAGACTGTTAGCTGTTAATACAAACAAATGGTCAAGGATTAGCAGCATTAGCATAAGTAGAACAGTACAAAAGCGTGCCAAAATCTTTTGGGACCCTTTCCTTAGGTATGATATTCTTCATTTAGGTACGTTTTAAAACCTTCCAAGAATTGCTAAGCATTCTCATTGCTTTATCCTGGAGGCAATATTTGTTGTAAGGTTAGAAAAATTAATTGTTAAAAAATGTATTTACCATAGTCTGTTTAATGCTATGCTATTTCCTAATCATGTTGATTCTGCACCTTTTATAGGATTTTATTTTTGTATCCATTCACTTAAAAATTGAGGTGTCAAGGTTTGTTGGCTTTGTTTCTTCCTTCCTTGATGTCTGTTTCTCACAAGCGTTTTTATAACATGAATTCACATGGTGACGCCATTATTTTTCTCCAAAGCTCTTAGGATCTTCTTCAACTTGATCAAACCATTGGCAATCGTTTCCTTTCAGTAAATTTTTCCAAATTCAAAGTCTCTTGGTTCCAGTGTTTTGCATATGACTTCCTATATGACAGTATATTACCGGTAGTTTGTATTTTAACAATACTTGTAAAGATGAACACATGAGGAGGCTTAGTACTTCTTTTAAACCTCCATCCTTTTCTAGATCCATTCAGAAAGAAAACATTGCCCCTGCATGAGATCTTTTGTTGACCTTTTGTATTTTGCTGTACACATTTACATCTTCAGTTGCCAAAGATAATGGAATAACTGAGCCTTAAAAAGTTACTTTAGCGAGGAAACTAGCTAGACAGATTGTCATGAACTCGAGATTGCTTAAAACCTCTGCCAGGAATCTCTAAAGAAGCAAGGTACAATTATCTAGATTGCATAAATCCAATGGCAATTGTCCAGATGTTTGCTGTCTATTTAGGGGAGCTTAACATTTCCTTTGAATATTCAAAGTGATTTGAATTTTCCAAAATCCTAAAAAATTGTCTATAAAATTCCAAGGGTGGATATATGTAGAATGACCTACTAAAGCATTAGAGTTTTGAAAACATTAAAGTTACGTTTAATTCCACAAGAAATGAGAGTCGGCTGAAAACCTTGTAGTGTACGTTTGGTTTTCCCCAATAGGACAGAATAAAGGGTGGTAGATACTACTGTACATTCTCAGTAAGCTTAAGAAAAAGACAGGAAGAGGAAAGATGAAAACAGCCGCTGCCACCTTTTGAAGTTTCTTTGCAGGTGACCATCTCTGTGCACCAAACTTAGGGGAGACCTCCCATCGCTGTGCTTAATTTGTATTTTCAAATGTTTCTTGCATCTCTAGAAATGAGCCAATAGGGTGTGCTGTTGAGCTGTTCATGAAACACAATTCCATCTTTGGACTGTGTCAGAGGACTTTCTAATCTGAGCTCCCCTCATTTCTCTTATGCTGCTGCTCTTATTTATTTAGCCAAGACTTCTATTCTGCCACCATAAATCTTTATAAATTATGTTTGAATTAGACCTACCCTGCAGTTGCAGTGAGAGAATCCAACATCCTGCTGACCCCAATTAAAATAAACTATTTAGATAGGAATGTACAGCTATTTTAAAAAGACATAAATGGTAACTGTTTACATACATGCTTTGCTCAGTATCAAAAACAGATCTATTAAGCTGGGGCAGGCAGAATTATTAAAATATAATTACATGTGTTTAGACTACCACCCATCTTCCCCAGTCTAAATAGAGTGCTTAAGGATTAGGGAGATTCTGGTTCAAGCTGACCTTCAGCCATAGAAACTTACCCAGCGACTTTGAGCTAGTCATTCTCTTTCATTCCAGCCTATATCTGGTAAAATGAAGACGGATCACAATACGAGACACCTTTGAGCTTCTGGAGGAAAAGTGCCATATAAATTAACAAATAAGTTGACATTTTACATTTCACTAGTAAAAAGGCTCGATTTAAATCAACTCGATTTAAATCATAATTTTTAAAGAGCAACTGTCATCTCTGTCCCATTCATTTTAATGAGACGGCTGGTGATGCAGCAATGACACAACAAGGGGAGGGACGTGGCGGGCAGTAGGAGAGTGAATGCCCGCTAACAGGCGCTGCCATGATGGAACTGAAATGACAGGTGCTCTTTAAATGTAAGGACTCATTCTTGCTGGTAATTGGACTCTTTAATACTATTATTTGCAAACAAAATGAAGGTTTCCTATTTAGAATAATAAGCTGTCAGGTTAGTAAAACAGCGATATCAGAAGCAATTTTAGGTTAATCACACATAGTTGGAGAACTACTCAAGTTCTTTTATTTAATTAAAACACTTAGAGCAGTGGTGGCAAACCTATGGCACGGGTGCCAGAGGCGGCACTCAGAGCCCACTCTGTGGGCATGCGCGCCATCGTCCCAGTCCTAGGCCTTCAGCTGGGTTTTATAAAAACTTTTCACTTTAGGCCTCTGCCGCCATCTGCAAAAAAAAAAAAAGGTTCAATCAATCAGTCAATTTCAACTCGCGGGGGGAAAAAAAGATCTTGCAAAGTTGGAATTGATTGAACTTTTTAGTCCCACCCAGTCTGCTGTTACCAATGCAGCCATACCCACCCAATGGGCCACACCCACCCAATGGGCCACCCGGCACCTGACGATGCATAAGTGGGTTTTGGGTTGCAGTTTGGGCATTCGGTCTCTAAAAGGTTCGCCATCACTGACTTAGAGCCTGGTACAGATGCATTTCTCTTCAAACAATCATTCAGTTTGTAGTGTACATAGATTTGCAAAACAATGGGATAATGGAATATTCCTGAACTTTGTTTTATGATTTATCTCATGGTCACTGTGAAATTGTGTGAATGCATCAATGCAGTGCACGTTATCTCAGCTTGCAGAGCTCGGATTCATTGAATTGAGTTTACCAAAAATGTAAATATTGCAGAATATACAGCCTCATGCTACATAACTAAGCTCCATTTCATGCTGAATAAACTAAATTATTAATGTATCTTAAATAGAAAACTATATTTAGATAGATTTTTACTCCAAAAGCATTTTGTTAAAATAAATTCGATAAAAATCAAATCTGATTTAAATTTTTAAAAAATCTGATTTATTTATTTATTTATTTATTAAAATCATCAATTATTATTCACCCTGGTCTGTAGAAGGATAAACCCTGGGTTCCAAGAAACTTGGAATCTGAACTTCAACATGCAGAAAGAACGGGAGGCAGGAATAAACATGAGAAGAATATGCAGCTGTTTGGCTTACATGTGCCAAGGCTTGTTCAGAGACAGAGTTATTTATATATATAGGCCAGCCAATAACAAAGTTCTGATAAAATGAAGTAGGTTAAATGTTTCACAATAAAATAAAAATGCAAATTAAAATACAAGAAAAAAAGAGGACAGCAGGTACCACGGGGAACCAAGGAAAGAGAGAGAAATCCCAAGTGCCAGGAAAGAGAGGAGAAGAATTCCAGGCACCAATTCATTTAAGTCCAGCAAATTTTAGAAATGTTGTTTTTTCAGGGTCACTTTTGGTATATCCATAAAATAATAAACTAATTGACTGGCTTTGGGAATTCCTCAGCCCTCCCTTGTTAAAAAAAAGAAGCAGGTTAAATCAATAAAGCTAAAACAGAGTTTACATTATATTGGAGCAGATATAAAAAATATAGAAAATATTTTTGCCTTGTATCAGAAAACATGGGTGCCTGGCAACCCTCTCTAAGGGAGGGGTCTTTCTCCATTTGAATTAAAGGGCAAGGAAACCTTTTCCTGGGGTGTCCCTGTGATGTTGCCTTCATCCTATCACCAGCCTTAACCATTCTGCTGTTGCAGTGCTGTTTCCTCTCTTAAGCTGATAGCAACCTGTGTCAGTCTCAAGGCCTGCACATACTTGCCAGCAATGAAACAGGATGGGATCAACCTGACATCTCTTGGCATTTCAGGCTAGCGTGAGCAGAGGCTGTCCTGGCAGTCTCTGGCCATTCCCTTTTAAAAACAGTCTTCTTTGTGAAGCTAAAAGTCCAACTTTTTCAGATCATGCTCTCCTAGGAAAAGTCAATCTATTGAACCAATGCATTGGGGTAGGCAACCTTGGCTCTTTTATGACTCATGGACTTCAACTCCCAGAATTCCTGAGCCAACCATGCTGAGGGAAAAAGGAAAGATTTCCAAGCTGAGCCATTCTGGCTCAGGAATTCTGGAAGTTGAAGTCCACGAGTCATAAAAGAGCCAAGGTTGCCTACCCCTGGTTTAATGCATATGGCACAGCTCAAATCAGGATAGCATCATGTAATGGCAAGCCAGAACAGAGGCTATAGAAGCCACATAGGGATTGCCAATGGGTAGAGTGAATTGAATTCCGGCATTGTTTTCTCCAGGACAGGAAGAGAGCATTTGAGCCATGGGAAAAAGCCAAGACAAGGGTTTCTGGTTCAGAATATATGCCTTTAGGAGTATATGATCATTCAGAGATGAAGGGCATAGTCCAAGGCTCGAACTGATCAAGCTCAGACTGGAAGCTAGAAGTGACAAGAAAACACTATTGTGTTCAAGTTTTATTTAGCCAGAAGGAGCCTATTTTGTTCATGTTTCCTTCAGAATCTTCTTAGAAGTTAGAATAGCCTTCTTTTTCTAGAAAGAGAGATAGCCAAGGCTGAGAATGAAGTCTGCTCACAGTCTGCTATGAAATTAAAGAGAAATATAACTTCTGTCTACTTCCTCAACAAAATATGTGGTTTTTATTTTTTGTATTCGAAAAGGAAAAAACATTTGGGTCAAATTGATGGTCCTGCCCTTTACTGGGACATATCAAATTGTTTTCTTGGCAAGATACAGAAGTTGTTTGCCACTACTTTCCAGGATGAGTTTTTTACTTCCTGTTCTACCTCACATCCTTGGAATTTCCTGGTGGTTTCCTAGTCTGATCCTGCTTAGTTTTTTTCAAGATAGTCAAGATCAGGTATGTTCTGCTGTCTATATTTGCAGGCTACTTACATATCAAAATTATTCTCAATAGTGCTTATACGAGAGGGAGTCTTTGTATATTTTATTTTAAACAGATATTTTAAGTTTTTCTTGGAAATAAGTTCATCCATTGCCTGGCAGAACTTATTCTTTGGAAACATGGCCAGGACTGCAATCTTAGACAACTGGTGTAACAAATTAATAGTGCTGAAGCCAAAAAAAAAAAAAAAAACAGTCTTTGGGTATTTTTGATAAGACAACATTTGTGTAGTACAGGGATGGTCAATTAATTTTCTCAATAGGCCACATATGAAAATGGGACTATTGTGGACACTCCCCTTTACACACACTGATGCTGCTGCAGGCTGGACAAGGACAGCCCTCGGGCAAGATGTGAGCCACAGGCCATAAAATGCACAGGTCTGGTTTAAAAGAAGCATTGCCAGCTGTGTCCAAGAAGGCAGAATCCGGTGTATACGTTTATGAGAAATAATTCACGAAATTTCTGTGGCCTAAGGGCTTCTCTGTACTGCAGTCATAATACCAGGGAATGAACCCGCTGGAAATGAAGCCCTTGAAATGAAATTCCTTTCTAGAATCTTTCTATATTTTGGACATAGTAATGGAGTATGCTTACCGTGGTTCCCAACAAGGGCATTGCTCTGTTTCTTTACATCCCCCCCAACACCAACTTGCTTTCCTTTTAACAGAGGGCAGGGGGGGGGTGTCCCTCAGAAGACATGGTTTCCATTAATAGACTTTTTATATAAGCACATACCCCTGTGGACTTGTGCACTCACTCAATAATGGATCTGTTTAAAAAGGAGAGTGGAGAAAATACATTTCTATATTTTTATTTATTTATGGTTTAAACAAAAAGCAGATCATGATTTCTAGTCTTACCATAGCCCAAACGCTGGCTGGGTGACTTTGGGCCAGTCACCCTCTCTCAACTCACCTCACAAGGTTGTTGTTATGGGGAAAATAAGATGAGGAAAGAGTATTAGCATGTCCGCCACCTTGAGTTATTTATCAAAATAACAAAGGTAGAACACACACACACAGAAATATTCTGAGTGGAAGTTAGAAAAAAATTCAGGTAGAAGGTGATCTCAAATCACATTTCTCTTGTTTCCAGGAAACAGTACGGATGTGGATGTGCAATCACTGGGAACCAAATGGAATTTTTACCTTTTTTACACTTTAAAAAAGGACTGCAGACTATTTTAGATCAAAGATATAGACTTTCCACCTATAGAGTGTTTTCTCAGCCTTCAATGTACTTGTTAAATAAAGTTCCCCCTCTTGCTCTCCGTAGTCACAGCCTTGTGGTTTACTGTTGGGGAAGGAAGAACTATCATCTTGCATGCTTGACTTCTTCCCCACCCCCTGCAAGAAATAGGATTAATAAGATATCCATTAGTTCCAGTAGAGGATTTGTGGCATTTAATTATCATGGGAGGAGGGGAGTTCACAGTTAAGGAGGGAAGAATTAATCCTCCTACAAATGTAATCTGTGAAAAATTCCAGGGGGACGAAGGTAGGGTGCGTTGTGCTTCAAACTGTGTTTAGCAAAGATAACATACCAGAGAAATAAAACTTGTTTGCAGTTTTCTAAATCAATTCTACTTTGGAATGCTTTTCTTCGAAGAAGCCCAATTCAGATGTCTGTGCAGAGGAAACAGCACCTGTCTGACCTTGTTGGAGTAAAGTTGGGCCTGGTGGATGGCTAGATGGGAGGCCTCAAGGCTGTGGACAGGAATGGGAAGTAAAATACGCAATACACACAAACACATGCACATACACAGACAGGCAATGGCAAAACATTTCCATGCTGCTGTGAAGAAAACTATGTGGATATTACTGAGTCGACCTTTATAAGATGCTTAACAGTATATAAATGATCATATCAGACTCGTGTTCTTTATAGATAGATTTTTCCTACAGGTGGGATGTTGTATTTGGTGTTTCAACACTCAGGAATGCTACCAAGGAAAATCTGATCTCATCCAGAACTCCACTGTCATCTAGCCCATCTGATTCCAGACACCTGCCCAAAACCTCTGTGCCACACCTGAAGCCAAGGAAGAAAACAAAATAGAACAGAGTATTATCATCCTATGGCAGTTCAAGTCCTTAAGTGACTTTACCCAATGTTTTCATGTAGATTTAAAACACCATGGGAAGCAAGACTAAGCATCAGCTAACACAAGGACCTGGGAATAGTTCTCCTTCAGATGCAGCAATTCAACTGTCTGCCAAGAAAGCCCAGAAGTGTAAACAAAGCTTTTGCTCTCAAAGAAGAGGCTTGTTGTAACCTCCATTTATCATGAGTTATCTACTGCCTCCTCAACCCAGCAGCTCTTTACCCATTTTATGTACAAAAACTACTTTAAAAAAAAATTAACCAAAAAAAATAAATCATAGGAGTAGCAGGAGCACTGTCTCTAACCTGAATTTCACTCAAACTGGATTTGAGAACTTGTTATTCTCATCAAAAGCTTTGACTGAAGACTTATTTTAACCCATTTCCTCATGCAGTTAATCCAGTGGTTCTCAACCTGTGGGTTGGGACCCTATTTGGGGTCGAACGACCATTTCACGGGGGTCGCCAAACAATGCAGTCCGCCATTTTTTCCCCTTTTCCTTAGCTGTGCTACTCCCTTTTATTCTATTGGCTTTTGAAAGCCAATAGAATAGACTCTCTTGAATAGAGTCTAATTCTATTGGCTTTCAAAAGCCAATAGGAATTGTCCAGGCTGTCTCTGCCCTGCTGAGCCCGCCAAAAGTCCCATTCTGCAAACGGTGCTGCACCAGTTGAGTAGTCCTCGACTTACGACCAGTTGAGTAGTCCTCAACTTACGACCGGTTGGGGGTCGCGGCATTAAAAAGATTGAGAACCACTGAGTTAATCAGTCTCTCCCTGCTTAGAACTGCTTTAACAGATGGCTACCCAGATTTCCTTAAATCCATAGAAAAGTACATTTCCTTTGCTTCCACCACCAAAAAGGAGGACTTAAAATGTTCTCCAGCCTACTGGGTAACTTGCATCCTGAGCCTTCCCCCATGCACTCAGATTCTAGCTGTCCTTGCATTTATCTTTTATTGCACCAGGCAGCCAAGTATGCTTTTGATAGGCAGAGATAGTTTATGTGGACTCTGTATCAAGCCCTTGATAGTTTTCTGTTTCAGAGATCTGAGTTTTGATAAGGCACCATAGAAACCCTGCAAAAAGACAGTCTGTATCTCTAGGTCAGTTTGCGTAAGCTTGGGCAACCCGATCCAGACTATCAAAATATAGATCACTAGATGGCAGCAAAAAGAGGATTTTGTTTTTTCTGTTTTTGCTGCCATCTAGTGATTGTCTATATTTCTTTATCTGGTAGCCTTAGTGTAAGCCTCTGGTAGTTCTCTAACAATCCAAACAAGCTGTAAATCAAAACGCAACACCTCGGCTGAATCACAATCATTTGCCAGACTATAAACTGAGATAAATCTTGGATGAGGCCCGTGATTAATCAAGAGAGCCAGACAAATAGAAGGCAGGTAGGTGCAGGGAAACACCCAGCGTGGATAAAACACCTCAGCAAAAGTAGGATAGTGAAATAATTTCCACCAAGTATTCTTCTATCTGAAGAAGTTTGTGCTAAATGAACTAATGTGAATCTGGTCATTTGTGCTTCGAGTGAGAAAGGAAGATGTAATCCAGCTTGTGGGCTTCATTTAAATCTTCTGCACCTTTCAGATTTAGGGAGGAGGGAAATGATTAGACCAGGGATCCCCAACCCCTGATCCATGGACCAGTACCAGGGCGCGGCATGCTAGCAACCGGTCTGCACAAACAAGCAAAGCCCCATCTGTGGGATGCAGGCAGCACACACAACCACGCATCCTCCGGTTCATGGAAAAACCTCTCTCCAAGGAACCAGTCCCTGGTGCCCAAAAGGTTGGGAACCACTGGATTAAGCAACAAAACCCAGTGACTCCATCCTCCCCATTAAGCCTATGGAAGGGTTGAATTACACATCTTTTCCATTCTCCATCCACTTCTTAAATCCTGAGTGGCAGCTTCTCCCTTTACCCAACTTGCATTTAGAAATAACACTTTAAGGCAGATCAGAAACCCTTGGTGGCAAACAGCTCTTTTAGTGAATCACCCTGCCCATCCAGAAAGGCAGTTTCCATGGTGAGTTGCTATAAGTCAAAATATAAAAGTATTGGAAAAGAACAGTGAATACAAGAAGTTTTATATAGATTAATTTTAAGTTTGTGGATTTTATTTTCAACTGTATTTTCATTTCTTTGACACCCCTCTTAGTAAAGAAAGAAAAAGAATAACTTAATTACAAAAGACAATAATTAACCTGTCTGTGTAGTTTTATAGGCTCATTAATTTTCGAGACACGGTGACCATCCAGATTAAGAAAAGGTACTTGAGAAAACATGTTGTTCTAATTAAGTGGAGCTCACAGGGGAAAAATGCTGGGAGTGGGAGCTTTCTTATTATTATTTTTAATGAGAAGCGGCAATGATGTCATTAACTCCCCTTCCCCAGATTTCCCTGCTCCGTCTAAATATACAGTGGAGGGAGGAAGAGTGACAATAGATTGTTGCTATCCACCTCTTGTAATGCAAAGTATTTTGGGTGGGTTGGTCTTGAATAGGCAATTAAGACCCATTAGCTTCACAAAGAGCCTGTCCCTAGTGGTGATGAAAACTGCTGGAACTGGACAGTCTATCTTTTATCATGCAATCTCCCTCCTTCAATAGCAGGGATTTTTTGACTGCATCCAGGGTTTGTGCCATTGTCCCTTGTTGCAGAAGTGCTAAAGAAGAACTTTAGTTCTCTAAACCTTTATGTCTTCATTCCTAGCAAGTCTTTTTTTACACTTTCCTTTAAGGTATGTGGATGCTTGTTCTTTACATGAAAGGCACTGGAGCATTATTTAAGTTACAAAATGTTCTGTTTTAATAATAAAAAAAATCTATTCCAGTAGTATAAAGTGCCGATTGTACAGTAGTTATGTATGTGTAGGTCTACATTAACTGAGGTTTTCGAGAGTTTCTGCCTGATTGATAGCACTCTATTATCCTACAGTAATCTTTTATTGGATCTGTCAGGGAGGTATTCAGTTAGAAAAAACATAGA
This sequence comes from Crotalus tigris, assembly GCF_016545835.1. Classification (NCBI taxonomy): domain Eukaryota; kingdom Metazoa; phylum Chordata; class Lepidosauria; order Squamata; family Viperidae; genus Crotalus; species Crotalus tigris. The sequence continues at coordinate 638,211 of NW_024100605.1, read as the reverse complement.
ATAATAGAGTTGGAAGGGATCTTGGAGGTCTTCTAGTCCTACCCCCTGCTTGAGCAGGAGACCCTATACTATTTCAGATAAATGATTGTCCAGTCTCTTTTGAAAGGTTCCAGCGATGGAGCACCCACAACCTCTGAAGGCAAGTTGTTCCACTGTTGATTGCTCTCACCTTTAGGAAATTTCTCCTTAGATCTAGGTTGCTTTTCTTCTTGGTTAGTTTCCATCCATTGTTTCTCATCTTGCCTTCTGGTGCTTTGGAATATAATTTGACCCCCTCTTCTTTGTAGGAGCCCCTCAAATATTGGAACACTGCTATCATGTCTCCCCTAGTCCTTCTTTTCATTAGACTAGATATACCCAACTATTCCCCCCCCCCCCGGATTATAATGCTCCTAAGAACCCTGTGCAATTGACTAGGCAGTAGTTGTCCAGTGGTGATGAGTGCACCATTGGGAGACCTCAAAGGCCAGCTTAGGGATAGATCAACATGAAGAAAATATGTCTATGTGGTCACTTGGAATTGAAAGCGATTTGATGGCATGTAATCATTCAGTAAATACAGTATAATGATGAATGAGAATCCACATCTATCCAGCCATTATCAAGCAATCTAATGCTGTTCTGCCCGTTAACAATTTCCAATGTCAGCTGATCATGATAAATTGAATATTATGTTCTGTACTGCCATTCTTTCAGTGGGTGTATGTAATCTCACAGTGTGTATTATAGATGCAGACAACTGGCTCTTGGGCTCATGCCTCAGGGTCTGTGCTCATGCATGCCTACTGGTACTTTTCCAATTTTCCCACATCACCCTCAGCAGAACAAGCCAGGCCATGAAGCAAAATGCTGCAGTGTAGATTGTTCAGCTCAATTACATTAGTTGTTAATGTTGGCAGTTGCCCAATTTGTTTATATGTGCATTGGTTGACCGAAGTAACTACAGCACCAATGCAGAATATAATTAGGTGATATCAACATATGCAATTGCTGTGATTAAATTTCACTCCTTGAAAAGGACAAATTATATATATATATATATATATATATATATATATATATATATATATATATATATATATACACAGAGAGAGAGAGAGACATTAATCACACCATCATTGTTTCCATATGCCAATCTTCCATATGTCTTTTCACATATTATTTTATCTGTTTGTCTTGTTTTTCCTACATTGATGCTATAATAATGAAAAACCACACAAGCCACTTAGGTATACTTGCTTTGTGTAATCACAGACATTTTAATGATCTTTGCATAATGGTGCATTTCTTCCTGACATTTTAAAAATAATCATCACCCACTCTCAACCAAGGAACTGTAATAGCTATTCATACTCTAATAGCCAGAGAGCAGCAATTTTGGCATGAATCTATAGCTCTGCCTCCATTAACAGTCCACAAACCAATGCATAATTCACTAGCAGTTTCAAAACTCAGTTACAAAGTTGAATCAATACAGTGTAAATTCATGCAACTGAAAAGAATATGAGCTATTAGAGACCTGGCATTTTGTTTGATGTTGGATGAAATTGATATAGGTCATGTTGCTGAAAGCCAGTCCTGGTGAGGTGTTGTTGGATTGTTGGGTTTCTTTTTGGGGGGGTGGCGACAATATTCAATCCAAAAATTGGAAATTATACATTTGAGCACTTGTAGATTTTTTTTCTCCTATAAAATTTAAAACTGGTGGCATATTTTATTCACACAATTCTGAGGTAATCCATGCAAATATTCTGCGACAGAGCCCACTTAGGGATTTGTAGATTGGAGGAGAATGGACTAATGCCAAGATAAAATAATTAAGCTAAATTCTTCATGGTACATTTATGGTTCAGCAAATTTGAACCAAGGATTTCCAACTCATAACCTTCAGATAAGAAGGTTGGATTCTATTTATTAAAATAATTCTGGTTTCAGACTGCAATCCATAGATATGTGGCATTCCCAATTTTATTTTGTTTCCAAATTTCAAAAAGACTACATTGTTGTAAAATGTGTTTGCCGAAATCATTCTGATCTTTTCTCTTGGACTCTAAGCAAGCATGGCTGATGAATGCACAGGTGCCACCTCGCCATTTTAGAAATGGAATAAATTGAATCCAGTGTTAGTAAAGGAATGATGTAAATTCCCCTGTAGATGGAGAAATGGGGAAAAGCAAATAAACTATGAGGAGTCTTTGAAAATCCTGAAAGTACGGAATAAATGGACTTCAGTCTGTGTTTCCCCAAAAAATGTCTGCCAGTTCTGCCCAAAACAATGAAAAATAACACCATGCTTTTATTATTCCATCAAAGGTTTTGGAAATATGGCCTTAACTATTTTCCATTACTGACTTGCTAACTAGACCTAGATGGGTGAACAGCTAATTTCCCCAAATTGGCAGATTTCAGGTATCTTACATGGTCTATAAAACTGAAGGTAATACTTAAAAAACAGGAATAAAGAGATAAAGAAGAAAATGTTGGTATTGATTGCCATTTTAACTAACCTTTGATTGTAAACTACTCTGAAACTTTGTGGGTGGTCTTTAACAAATTATTGTAAATAATTATTATACCTGTGAATAAATAGAAATGCAGCTGGCTTCCCATCAGCCTCCAAGTAGGAGGTCCAAATCTCTCTCTAGCCATCATTGCTGAGACTAGAGCAGTGTTTCCCAAACTTGACAATTTTAAGGCATGTGGACTTCAACTCCCAGAATTCCACAGCCAGCATTGCTGGCTGTGGAATTCTGGGAGTTGAAGTCCACATGCCTTAAAATTGTCAAGTTTGGGAAACACTGGACTAGAGTAATAAACCAGACTCTGATAGTACCTTTTCCAACAACCAAATTTTATTCAAAGGCCTACGCTTTCCGGACTCCTGATTTTGTGCCACCACAAAATCTCTCCTCCTCCCTTTCCATCTTTTAAGAACAATAAATAACTATGCTGAGTTTATTTAGAATTCCCTGTATGTGATTATTACCTTTGCTTGCTTGTCATACATTCCCTTTGGCACAATATCTAAAGATTTTACTTCATTGATTTCATTTCTCATTAAATCTTCCCCATGTGCAAAATTGCACAGCTGTCCCTTACACAATGGGCCAAAGTTTGTCAAATTTTCATTTCTGAGGTTGGGGCAAAAAAAACCCCTGAATACCTCCCTTTTCATTTTTACAGAGCTAAATGAAAAGATGACTTCACGATGGAAATCAAACATCCCCAGTTGGACAGATTAAGCAGTTTCTCAACTTTGGCACTTTTAAGATATGTGGACCTCAACTCCCAAAATTCTCCAGGCAGCCATGTTGGCCAGGGAATTTTGAGAGCTGGAGTTCACGTATCTTAAAGTTGCTAAGGTTGAGAAATACTGGGATAGAGTAACTAGGGGCAGCCTTTCTTATGCAGCATTTTTCTTACTGTAATAAGGAATTCTTGGAAGAAGAACTCTTCCATGGATGTTTTAAATTACCATCCCACCCAGTGTGTAACGTCAGCTCTGCCTGTTTTATGCCCAAGCTGTCTATTACTTCTACATGTCATATCTGGGCTATGAGCAGAATTCTGAGGAGATTTTTTTGGGAACCAGAAGCAGTCAAGACCAAAGACAAACACAGAACTAAAGAGGTCAAACCAGGAGGCAGGCACAAAAGAAGATTGGAACCAAGGACTAAAGAACTCAGGAAACCTGAGAAGACTTTGATACTTAAGCAAGCTTTAACTGAGATCATCCTCGTCTTGCCATTTTTGTTGTTACACCCACTGTTAGCACTTGATACAATTAACTGACCTCAAGAAGTCCAACAACACTACTGTAACATCTGCCTGTCAATTGTCTCTGGTTTGTTGCTGTAGCCTCCAGGATAATAATGCAGGATGACTGCCACAAGGGTCGGGACTGGCTGAAGCAATAATCCATTATTTGGCAAGGATTAAAAGAGTGTCCCATCTTCCTGAAGTTTCCCAGTTCAAATCAGATCAGCTGCAACCAGCTAGGAGGATCTCCACAATGCCTGGAAAGAAAAAAGGTTATCGCTACCAAGGTGGAGAACTTGCTTCAAGGCCCAATAGCCTGGGGAAATTCTGCTCTATTCAGTTCAGACCTCCTTACAAACATAATCCCTTGCTGACTGGCTCTGACAAAATCTTGGAAGAAAAGTTTAATATTTCCCTAGTGACGCTGACATTTTAGGAACAGAATGACTGGTCCCTTGCTGCAGCTATCACTGTGACTCTTTTGCCTAACAAATCCCTCTAAGAAGGGGAACTGTTAGCTTCTCTGACAGAATCTTTGTTCAGGATGCCTATAAACCTAGAGTTAGTCTGATTTTCTACCAGGAGTTCTTAGGTGGGAGGGATCAATTAAGGCTTGAGGATACAAAATAGTAAACGCTGCAACATTAATGTTACACTCTGTTTGGAAAGCATCAAGACCCTTCAGCGGGGGGGGGGGGGAGAAATAGTAATAGAACAACTAAAAGAACATCAAAAAAGAAGGGGGAAAGAGTACATGAAAGACTAAAGCCCTTTTCAGTCCTATGCAAAGCATCAAGGGGTCTACAAAAAAAAAAAAGAAGAAGAAGAGGGTTGGGAAAAGGCAATACAGTACTAGCTTCTGTCCCCTGGCTGTCCCTTTCACACCTCTTCATACTGCAGAGCAACTATCTTCAGTGAAAAGGCTTCTCTAGCCATGAAGACTCTTTCATGAAGTGGAATCCTGGGAAAATTAGGAACTTCAATCTTAGCAAGGACTTCTATAGGTAGATGATGCTTCTGCTGCACGGTTGATCTCCCTAGGAGAAGAGTGCAGTGGGCAGAGGTAGTGGGCTTCTTCCTGCTCCTCCTCTTAATGGGAGTTACACAGGTTCCAGGAAGCCAAAGAAAGGTCACTGGTTACTATTTTCTATCAACCAATGACATCCATGGCAAATAAGAACTTGCTTGCAATGACAAATTGCTGCCCTTGGTTATTTGTCACCTTTTGTCTGACATAAATAACTTAATTGTGGCCTCTTCATGCACACATCTTAATCTGCCTTCCTTTTGCTGCCTCCCCCCATCTCCCCCAGACACTCATGATTTTCTATGTAACACTCATAAGTTGTAAGCCGCCCAGAGTTGTCTTGCAGTGAGATGGGTGGCAAACTAATTAATTAATTAAATGGATCCGTACATACATACATACAGGGCTTTTTTTTCTCATAGAACGCCCAGAACAGAGTTCCGGCACCTTTTTTGGATGGAACCTTGTAGGGTAGGCAAGGCAGGTTGTATGACGTGTGAGTTCCGGCACCTTTTTTTTTTTTTTTAGAAAAAAAGCACTGCACATATACATTAAGGTGACCAACTTTTTACAATGAAAAGGAGGACACAAATAAATTGAAGAAAAAATATTGTAAATAAAAAAAAAACATTTTATTCATTGCAACAATAATACAGACAACTTGCATGTGCAAAGTTTGTCAGCCGGGTGTTTTGGCGCGCTCAGCAGCAATTCCTATTGGCTTTCGAAAGCCAATAGTGGGAGTAGCACAGCTCATGCAAAAGTTGAAAAAAAAAATCAAAAAAAGGTGCTGGAATGCCGTTCTGAGCGTTCTATGAGGGAAAAAAAAGCCCTGCAGATTAGTCTTCAAATATCGAAAAGGAGGAGATGTAGGAGGACACTTTTCGAGGGAGGACAGAACTTACAAAAGGAGGACAGTCCTCCCTAAAGGAGGACGGTTGGTCACCTTAATATACATACATGAATACATACATACAATACATACAAATATCACTGATATATGGAATGGAGAGATCCTCTTGTTTTATGACACAATAAAGCAAACTATGTTTACTGTAAGCAAGGTCAATTTATATTTAGTTCACATTTACTTCCAAGCATAGTTAGCCAGAATCTTTCTTTGTAAAAATGTGTAAGCTAGAAAAAAAGGGGGGTGTACCTGAGCCAAGAGGGAAGCATGGCAACCACATGGGAAAGTGGATGTCTCCCATGAGACATTAGCCAGACCACTATTTCGACTTGGGAGGGATTGAGTGGAGAGAAGGGCTGCTCAGATGCTTATCACTGAGAGAAAACGAGGCCTAGTGGGAGCTTCTGGAGAGCATCAGGAACTGCTGACTCTCAGGGTAGGTGGGCCAACTTTCTGTGTCTATAAAAACAAATAAAATATGACAGCTGCAAAGAACATTTTGCACAAGCAGAACATACTTAGTGGCCCGATTGATTAAGTTCACTACCTTTAATGTCAGCGAACATAAAGTATGCTTCAAATGGCTCAGAAGGTCAGTTAGGGGATTGTTCACAGACAGTAAAAATATGGGGTGTAATTTTGTAAATAAACATATAGTAATATCTTAATCAAACATAATCATGCTTGTTCAAATTTGAATAAGCCTCTCTCCATCTTAGTGAACTTACCTGCAGCCAAACTTTGTGGAATGTAATAGTGAGTTTAACCTAGCATACATGAGTGTAAAAAACCACATTTCTCTGCAGTAAAAATAAAACATTGGTTCCCCCCCCCCATTTTTATACGTAACTGCTCCATGGAACCTTTATATTTTGACATATAAGTTGGAGGCAAGTAAAATGTAATGCATTGCTATAATATACCGTGTCTCCTGTTTTGCCCAAGGTTTTACTCCACCTGAAGGGCTTTTAGAAGCTAATCTATCATATGACAGCCTCTTTTTGTGAAGGTATGTAGTTAAATCCAGATTAAAGCTCAAAAGGCCAGGTAAAGGGAACATCTGAAGCTGCTCGCTACTACAGTAGCTCCCTAGACAGTAACTAAACAGCCCCATAAATCACTTACTTAGTCTTGCCTATTATGATAAGATTCTTGAACTTCTCTTTTCATTCTAGAACGTATTTCTAATTTCACACTGATAATATTAAAATGATGTTGGAATTAACAAATTTGCAGAGGTTCCTACTAACCAGAAGGATAGGATTGTTATAAAAAGTTTTGATTAAAATGTTGTTATTCTCTCAGGAGTCCCCAGTTCTTTTGATTAGGGAACTTATTGAAAATCAGATAATATTGTATCTCGCCAGCACTTCTGCAAAGCTCCTGTTGAGAAGGAGTTTCACCATTCAGAAAATAACTCCCTTGGGTAGGGGAGATGGCAGTCATACTAGATTACCAATTTCCTGCTTTCGCCCCTCTCTACTTCCTCCTCTTCCAGAATGTTCCTTGTAGCCTTATCCTTATTGTTGTGTCCTGAGCCTGCAAAGGCAGGCTCGGGACGTTGCAATGGTCCCGGAATGTTGCAAGCTGCCCGGGACCAGACTGAGTGGCGCAGGCTTCGCGCGCATGCGCGAGGTGCGGAAGCACGCCAGATTGTTACTTTTTTGCCCGGGGATTCTATTAAAGGAGACAGAGAGGCCTGCGAGCCTCAGAGTTGTGTCGGAGGGAAAACCACTGAGAATAAAGGCTGTTGGAATTACAGAATGTGTGCTCTTCTTTCGCCGTTGACTTGAGGACTCAACACTCTCATGTCTTTTTTACGGCAAATGTGGATATCTCAACGAAATATTGAATTGTAGCTAGACAATTTTTTTTATTTTTCAATAATTCTTATGGGTCTCCTTTAGAGTTATTGCCTTGTTCTACAGCATACAAGTAGTCCTCAATTTACAAAAGTTCATTTAGTTGACAATGGCTCTGAAAAAAAGTGAGTAATGACTGTTTTTCACACAACCGTAGCCGCTTCCCCATGATCACATGATCAGAATTTGGGCTCTTGGCAACTGACTCATATTTATGATGGTTGCAATGTCCTGTGGTCATGAGATCACTTTTTGCAACCTTCTGACAAGCAAAGTCAATGGGGAAGCCAGATTCACTTAACAACTCTGTTACTGTCTTAACAACTGCAATGATTTGCTTAACAACACTGGCACCAAAGGTTGCAAAACGGGGCAAAACTCACTTCAAAACTGTCTCACTTAGGAACAGAAATTTGGGCTCAATTGTGCTAATAAGTTGAGGACTATCTGTATTACCTTAAACATTTTTTTTTAAAAAATATTTTTTATAAAAGGAATGTCAGATGGAACAGGGAATTTGATGGACATCAAGGGTGGTATTTATAGCAGATTGACACCCTGGGCCCCATACTGGAGATCCCAGCATTTCGAATGTTGCATTAAGTCCAGAATACAAAATAGAAATATCCTTATTATCTATTACAATCCTGAACACTTTGGAAAAGCTTGTGATACTAACTAGCCCTGTAGTAATTACTGGGGGGGGGGAGGGGGGAGGAAGAAGAGCGACTATCTCCATGCAACTTGGTTGTAATTTTACTGAATAGGTCAGATCTGTACATGTAATCTCCAAAGAGCATTGATTGCTAAAATAATGTTTTACACATGAATGAAGCATGATGAAAGTGCATATTTTTAATTTGGTAATGGTTTTACAATAGTTTTCACATGTATGGGTCCTGAAATGCACCATTTTGGAAAGAAGGTGAGCCCTCTTTTTCATTGCCTGCTTGTGGCTTTTCCTTATGCATTTGGTCAATCATTTTGGAAACTGGCGAATTTGTTTAATCCCATGTAATTTTGTGCACATTGGCTTTTATGCTAGGCAGTATCACAAGGAACTCTTTTAAATCTGGTATAATTTATTATGCATAGGAAACATATGATGCATAGAACTATTTCCAGAGGTCTGGGGGGATATATCATCAATTTGTCAATAGCACTCAATTCTACAGAATTGACCTTTCTTATCTCATCCAAAATGGCAAAAGAAACAATCTTACATGTATGCTAGTTTCTGACAGTTTTTATATAAATATACTACTTAGTTAATATTACTTAAATATTCTAGAGTACTAAGGGCCATTTGGGAACCTCGGGAGCACAGATGCTCATTCCTAGCCATGATGGCACAGAAAGGAGAAAACATGGATTGTGGCATCACAATGTAAGTTCACAAGCAAGAATTGAATCTAAAGGGTAGCATTTGCATCACAATGTCATATGTCATTCCTCTATGCTCATATTTGGGCAAAACTCTATAAGTGTTTTTCATACAAGGCATGAAACCAATTTTCTGATCTATATTATGTCCTACATTATAAATGCATTTTTTCCAGATAATTAGGGGAAACGTCTGTGTCATTCTTTTGAAAAAAGGCTAATGGCATCTGTACTTTTCACACACTCATACATACACTGTGGGCACAATTATTAGGCAAATTGTATTTTGGAGGATTAATTTTCTTTTTGAACAACTACAGTACCCTCAGTCAATCCAAAATGTTAATAAACCTCAAACCTGAATATCTAAGAAAGTAAAAAAGGTTGTCACTTTCTTAGGACGATATCTATGTATGCACAATTATTGGGCAACTGTTAGTGTAGAGAATTATCATGCAACTAAGTGAAAAATGAAAATGTGTCCATCTCACTCATTTATTTGCATCTGTTAAAGTGAGAATAATAAACAAACAACTCAAAATGTGCAAATAAACGTTTTTGACGTTTCAGGAAACAAATCGGTGACCAATATAGCCACCCTTCTTTTCATGGAGTCTGTCAGTTTCTTGACCTGTTGATGATCAACATTTTGTGCAGCAGCAACCACAGCCTCCTAGACACTGTTCAGAGAGGTGTACTGTTTTCCTTCACAGTAAATCTCCTGTTTAAGAAGGGTCCACAAGTTCTCAATAGGGTTTAGGTGGGGTGAGGAAGGGGGCCATGTCATTATTCTTTCATCTTTAAGGCCTTTCCTAGGTAGCCACACAGTGGAGTACGTCAATGCATGCGATGGAGCATTATCCTGCAGAAAACTCATGGTCTTCTTGAAAGATGCAGACTTTTTCCTGTATCACTGCTTGAAGAAAGTGTCTTCTAAAAACTGGCAGTAGGTTTGGGAGTTGACTTTGAGTCCATCTTCAATCTGAAAAAGTCCAACTAGCTCATCTTTAATAATACCAGCCCATAACAGTACCCCACCTCCACCTTGCTGGTGTTTGAGTCGAAGTGGAGTTCTGTGCCCATTACTGATCCAGCCATGGGCCCATCCATCTGGTCTGTCAAGAGTCACTCTCTTCTCATCAGTCCATAAAACCTTTGAAAAATCTATCTTCAGATATTTCTTGGCCTGGTCTTGCCATTTCAACTTAAGTGTCTTGTTCAGTGGTGGTCAGGTTTCAGCCTTTCTTACCTTGGCCATGTCTCTGAGCACTGAGCACCTTGTACTTCTGGACACTCCAAGTAGGTTGCAGTTCTGGAATATGACAGCACTGGAGAATAATGGGTTCCTGGTAGCTTCACGTTTGATTCTTTTCAAATTTTTGGCAGTTAATATGTGTCCTTTTTTCTCAACATCTTTCTTGCAACCCTGTTGACTATTTGCAACAAAAAAATTGTTGTTTCTGTGATCACGCCCCAATATCTTAGCAATTTCAAGAGTGCTACATCCCTCTGAAAGACGTTTTACAATTTTTGACTTTTCAGAGTCAGTTAAATCTCTTTTTTGACCCATTTTACCTGAGGAAAAAAAACTGCCTAATAATTATGTGCACCTTAATATAGGGCAGGGGTGTCAAACTGTCGACCCGCAGGCCGGTTTAATCATACCGAAGCTGCACCCACCCCATTGCTGGCAATACAAAAAGTCGCAATACGTTGCGACACGTCACGTGATGCGGCGAGTTTGACACCCATGATATAGGGTGTTGATCTCCTTAGGTCACACTCTCCCTCATTACACAAATACACATCATCTGATTTGCTTATTTCCGCCAAGCATTCAAGGTTATACAGCTTGGAGATGGAAAATATGCATGAAAATGGTAATAAGGCCAAAATACTCACTTGCCTAATAATTGTGTACACAGTGTATACACAAACACTCATGAATTCCCACTGTTGTTCTGGACTTCCAGCTATCCTATTTGCACCCTACAGCTTGTCTTCAGCTGCAAAGATAAATTTAATGCCGTAATTTGAGAATACTTTGCTTCCGTCTTATATCCCAAGTGTGTCACCACATCATGCCTGGTTGCCTGAAGCATTCATGATCAGAGCACAGAGAGAGGAAGCTGTTTACATCTGCAAGCTAGAGGCCCTGATGGAAGAAAATCAGATGAAGACCCATTATTTTCTAAAAGCAATCTCAGCTATTACTGTAATTGAGTCATGCCTGGCACCATAAAGAAAGCCATGGGATACACATTAATCTAGGAAGGAAGGGACAGAGGGAGAAAAGGAGGTGGGGAGGAAGTAAGGTCTATCTTACTGTGTTTCTCTATATAGGTTACATGCAGTTATGGCTCAATGGATGCAGCCAACTTAATAAAACTTTCCAGGGGAAGTAGTCTAGTAGCACACAGTCACATGGCACCTAAAAAATGAACAAAGTTACTGGGGCATAATCTTTTGTCTCATAAGAAAGGTAGTGTTCAAGGTACCACATAATTCCTGGCCCTACTTTATACTTTATATGAAACAGCTAAGGAAAGGAAACAAAAGATGTATATCTAACAAGTTGCAAAACTGAAATGGTAGAGAATGACTTGGCCATCTTTGTCATATAAATATATTAATTTTAGTCAACCAGAGCCATTTTTTTTACTGGAATTGCTTAGAAATGGTCCAAATTCTTTAATTCCATTAGCTTTTTCCATACTAGGCCAGTTTATATCCATATATAGTTTCAGCCCTATCTTCATTCTACTTGCAACTCCACATCTTCTAATATAACATCTGTTCTTCTGGGAATGTATTCTCTTTGTTTGCATTCTAATTTCTGTTTCTTTTTTAAGAGATTGAATGAATTGAGGAGTATACTTTACATCTAAGAGCAATTATCCATGTACCCAAAATCGGCTCCCAAAAATTTTATCTCCGGAGTGAGGACACATTCCCAAGTTTTCCAGATACCTGCCTTCTTGCAAACCATTTTCACCTTGTCACACAACAGGGAAATGAATTTCAGAGGGGGTGAAAAACAATCAGAATTTGTCTCAGCTCTGGAATAAGGAAGCAATTATGGCTTGACCAGACCATTGTTAATTATCTAATCAAGCAATTGCCTGTTTCTAGTCTAACATGGAGTGTTCTTTTCTTTGGCTGTCGCCATCTCCCTGTCTCATCACTTATCTCAGTACAGGGCCTAGTATCTAATTTCTGAAGAGTGTGCAACATAGCACAGAGTGCTACATAGTTTAAAACAAAGAGTAAGAAAGACTCCTTTATAGTTCAACAATTTTCCAACAGATCAATGGATGCCAATGGTTTAACATTATGAATGTGAGCCTTTGGCACCTGCTCTTCCTCTTTCCCAGTTTTTCTTTTGAATACTTGTGGTCCTATTTTAGCAGCAAACCATAGCTTGTTACTTTGTGTCTCTTCAGCATGCAAACCAGGATCCAATGGATTTGTGACCTGAGTTTACAAGCATAATGGCCTGTGAAGCTGAGCTGACAGTTTTCTCTTAGAAACTAACCATGTGATGTTAAAAAACACCATTCATCCTTTGAAGCTTTCTTTGCATTTTGTGTAGGCAAGCTAATGACAAGAAAAGCAACAGCTTACAGTTGCATTATTTATGTAACATGTCCTGGGTGTTCTGTATCCATTCAAGAAATCCGTGCCTTGTCAAAACCACTTAATTCTTCTCATGCAAAGAGACAGGGCTCAGCTTCTTAAGACATCTTCCTTCAATATGGAAACCATTAGACGGCTCGTAATGCAAATTCAAAATGTATACTGGCCAAAAGTTCATTCCGGTTACAAGTGGTTTTTTTCTGTGGGTCTCCACCCTGTTAACAAAACCAATTGCTTAGAAAAAGAACAAAAGAAAAAAGTTCAGCATCGCTCCAAGCTTTGTAAAATTTCTACAAACTATATGATTCCTCTAAAATTTAAGAGCACAGAATAAAAACTGGACAGAGGCATTTTTTTTACTGTGTAGGCACCAGTACTGACTATTATACACTATTGAATAAGCCACTTGAGTGTCTGTAAGCATGTATTTCTTTGTGTGCAGAAGTGCCCCTATAGATTATGGTCCAAAAGGTCAAGATGGCCACCATATCAGCACAATAAAAGTTCTGCCTGTTTTTCTGGTACCGTAGCTGCCATCTTGATTATTTTTAACCATACTTTGGGAATACCCCCACGTGGCAGAGAGGGCAATTGTATGCAAGGTTGTGGCTATGTTACTTCTCTGGGGTTCTGGGATTGTCGCTAGCAGCCAAAGGGTTAACATTTGTAACCTATCCAAATCCAAGCTGCTGCCAACAGCTGTTATTATGTTAACCATGGTGTTAAGTTAAGCCACTGGAGCAATACTGTGCTAAGCTCCAATGAAAGACTTGACACAAGAATAAAAGTAAAGCTTTACTGAATAAAAATCTATGAAAGTTAAAACAACTGTAAGGAGATTACACAAAATACCAGATTGAAGCAAGATGTGAGTTTGAATAGGTTGACAAAGTGTTCTAAATATATTCAACTCCAATGGATCATTTATTAGGGTATATGTCTCCTTCAAAATAAAGAACAAAAACCGGTAGTTTTATACCAGAAAGTCCCATTAGTAGTAATGATGTACTGTCTTTCCACAATCAGCTGGAGTTTCAATTATAATTGTATATATCTAAAAAAAGAGAGCACTATTATCTATCTCTATTCATAATGTTCGTCTGAAAAAGAAGAGGATGATCTACAGTTGCTTACAGCTCTTTAGATCATTTTTTCTAACAAGTGCATAGAAAGAACACATCTTCCTCTCTTACCTATCTGGATGCATAATTGAGGCCATCTATTTCTCCCAATTACAAATGTTGGAATTCTACAATTTTAAAAAATAACGTTTTACAGCTCTACCACATTAATATGTGAATTGGTCCTTTCTAGGTCCACTCTTCTGTCAACATATACAAAGTTGTCCAAAAGCTGCCTTAAATTATTTTGTTTTGTTTTACATGTTCTTTGAAACAGCCGTAAAGGACCCCCTGCCACGTCACTGAAAATGCAGTAATACATGGCTATTGTTAATATTGGTAGCTTACCATGTTCATAATATGGTACAGACAGGACCACTCAAAAGGATGTTTGCAGGCAGATTTTCAAATGACACATTTTGCTTAGGAAAATCATGTGTCCAAACGGGATAATTTGAGCCTGGTCATTTGTACTTTGAGTGAGAATTTTGGCTTGATTTCTTCAATGATCCATTTGAATGTTTTCTTGGTTGTCCATGATAGTCTCCGGAGTCTCCTCCAGCACAAAATTCAAAGGATCTTCCTAACCTGCTTCTTTAAAGTCTGACTTTTGCTTCCACGGTGTCACAGGGAATTACAATGGCTTGCACCATTCTGACATTTGTAAGTATAGACACATCACAGCATTTGAATATCTTCTCCAAGGTCTTCATGGCTACTCTACCAAGAGCTAGTATATGGCTTATCTCCTGACTACTTGTTCTTTTACCTACATTGTCAGTTCTAGGTCTGGTTGTTCTACCTGTTATCATTAGTTTGGTCTCCTTTACATTTAATTTTAGTCCCACTTTTTCATTATGATTCTTGACTTTTATTACTGCACTTCTGTATGTATATATATATATATATATATATATATATATATATATATATATATATATATCCTTCCATAGTCTTTTTTCATAATGATATAGTATGAGTCTATACAGACTTCAAGGCTGAAATTCCCCCAAACCATTCTCCCGCCAGAGATCACCTCTGTCTTCATATGAATGGCCGTATATTGGATGCACTTCCAGATTTTTGGTGTTACATTTCTGGTTCTCTTTCTCTCTCTTAATCTGCCTAAACTGCAACTGGAAGCCTAGCCTCGGTCACAAAAACCCAGAAATGACTTGGAGCCAATTCCCCTCTTCCTTTCTCAACCTAACCTATCTCACAGGGTTATTGTGGAAAAATGGAAAGAGACCATATCACATACATCAGGAGGAGCACTGGGTTATAAAGTTAATAAATATGAAACAAAGCAAAGCCATAATATTTCAGAGAGTAGAAGTGTGTGGCAAGTGACCTAATGAGCCATATTGAAATGTATTCACCAGTGTTGCATGCCAAGTACAACCAAAACTTCTCTAGTGTGAAATTGGAACAGGAACCTATTTTTCAACTGCTTCCAATGTCCATTTCATTTCAGAACTATAAACTACTTTAGTAGTAGAGGGCTTGATGTGTAATCTCCAGTTTCAGTGCTATTAATTACTGGATAACATTAGACAAAATATAAAATACATTTTTACTACATCACAGTAATCATAGTTTCATAGGACCCAACATAGTTAAAGACCACCCACATAGTAATCATAGGATCCAACAACATTTATTCATTATTAAGTTCTGTTGTTTTCATTTTCCGCCAAATCTATGATGTTCTTGATTTCTTTCAATCCCTACTTTTGTTCGACTAAAGTTGAATGGCTAACTACTTCTGTGTGATGGTTCCACGTGTAGATCCTCACCCCAAAATCAGATGATGTTTTGCAAAGTCTCCAGATGCTCAGGACCTCTGTGATCATCATTAGAATTTTCTGAGGAAAGGGATGTATTTGCATGTTGTACAAATGATATTGATAGCTGAGCAGTGAATCAGTGAGGTTTACTATGTAGGAATGGAGTAGAATAGAACGGAGTAGAGTAAAATATACAATACTTTGCTTTGTAAACATTTGCATTTTCCTCCTGCAGCAAAGATAGCCAACAGTAAGATGAGATTGTTGGAAAGGACTTGACTGCATTCCCCACCTACAGTACCTTCTTTTTTAGTTATATACCTCCTTCTTTGATTCTTTCCCACTGCTTCAAAGCCTGATTGACACAACCTGTTTCTTATTCCTTCTGTCTGTTATACTTTGTTATTGCTGGTGTGGTGCAACTTTGCCTGGGGCAAGTACTGTAATATTACATGGTCAGCTCATGGTGGAAACCTGGCAGTTCTTATGCTGTCTGGTACAAAAACATAAGTTGTATCATTTACATCATGACATTGTTCAATTAAATGGACACCTGTAGCTAGGCAAATGGAAGGATTCTCTCTCTATGAAGGCTCCCCTTGTGGACATGAGAGATAATGTCAATAAATGTGTTCTGCAACATATTGTATTCCCTCCTATTGTTCCAGAAAGACTTGGTAAAAGTTGCCTCCCACCTCCTAATGGTGAGAAAGTTATATCAGAACTGTCTGGCATATCAGGTTACAAACATCAAAGCTCTAGAAAGGAAGTGTTTCCTTCTTGGTGTAGTGTCTGTGTTCATATATTACTGTCAGCCTATGAGGTTCAATGGAGTCAGAGAACTGGATTAATTCTACAACTAAGCAACCATAGATACAGTTATCATGCAAACCTAAGCAAATGCAAATAGATGGAGCAGTAAGACAAAATCTCCTTGTATGAACTACCCAAACTTCAGAACTTTTCCTCAACAAACATCCATACCTGTCTTTGTTTTTTGAAAACTAAGGAAAACCATCTTGAATTCACAGGATTTAGTAAGCTTAACATCTGATTCCTGTCTATCTCATTGACTCAGTAATCCATTTTTGTGTTTGCTCAGCGTTTTCCTGTATTCATAACTCATTTTAAATATGCTTATTTTATACTTATGGACCATTGCAGCAGGCAGAATTCCGTTTTAAAAATATCCTGGAAATGCTCCTAAATTCACTTCTGCTAGTAGCCTGGCCTAAGGCTACTAGGCCTGGATTGCAAAATTCTGCACAACTGCTGGAATCCGAATTTTCTGCCTCCTTTTGCTGTCATCTAGTCATCATCTAGAATTCTGAGGTCCAGATCTTACACCATAGTTCAGTCTTAAAAACAGGTAAAGTATGCTATATTGAACTACAAACTAATTACATGGACTCAGTTTTCCCAAAATACTCAGCTAACATATAGTTGGCTTATTTCTAGTTCAGTATGTTGCATGGACCCAGTTCCCTACTTGAGATATGGTCTTTATGAACTCCATCCACAGAATAATAATGTAAATATTATGGCAAAGCGAAAGTCTGGAAAAGGTTAGCACAACCTTAGCATGTTGCTGACACTTAGAACTTTTTACTGGATTCCAGGTATTTGAGACATGGTTTGAGTGCCAATTCTGAAGTGTAAACAGACCTTGGCTTTGTGTTGCACAATAATATTGGGAAGGAGAGAATGCTAACCAAATCCAGATGGAATGCAAACAGAATATTAATTTGGCAACAAAACCTGGAATTGGTTACAATGGAATTTGGCCTTGCCCGCCGACGTCAACCCTTAACTCTTGTGAGAAGTGCCACAAGTGGTTGAGATCTCGGTTTCCATCTCATTCTCCCCAGTTGGCTGTTGCGCTTGCCAAGCGGAGCCTAGCGCCCTGCAAGGCCACTTCACAGTATTATTTAAATAAGCACAGCTGGGCAGCTTGCCACCAAATGAGCCTCCTCTTGAAGTATTAATGCCTTCCTTCAGTGGCTTTGATTCAAATCGTGGCTCTGCCTGTTATTGCTGTTTCTGAAACTCGAAATCTGACAGGACTGCAGCCGGAAGGAGAGGACAGTTGCAGGCCCTCAGCTAGATTGAGTGGTAATTAAGTTGGTCATATTAAATTCCTAATTAAAAATCCAATAACAGTTAACAGAAGTGTATTAGCTTCTGCCAGTGTTTGATTCCCAGCATCTCACTAACAGGATAGGATATTTGAACCAGAGTACAAATGCTTCCTAGAGAGAATAGCTAGGTTTCCTTCAAGCTACCGTGTTCCTCATAAAATAATGGTGGGCTGAACGTGTTTCAGATGCAGGCAGAATATTTTTTTCACTGCTGAAGTCTAGAGGTCCAGTTCCACTGAGATGCATTATCAGAACTATTAAATGCAAATTCACATGTATATACACACTGTGTAAGACAGCACAGTAAAATAGCATATGTGCCTTTTCTATGGCAGTCTCAGACATATTTTCAAACAATCCCAACATCAAGAAATTGTTCCAAGAAGCCAAAATAAAGGGTAAGTTAAAAAATATGATGAACCCAAAGAAAGAAAGAAAGAAAGAGGTAAATACCAGCAAGTCAAAAGCAGCCTTTGAAACTGCTGTGTTTATACTGCCAACCACGATTCATTTAATAATGGCTGACTGAACTGAGTCAGTTACCTGTGTTTATTCCATACATTGAAACATCAATTGCACAAACAAGATTCATGCCATACTTATCACTGGTTAACAGTGGTTTCTCGCATAACT
This sequence comes from Crotalus tigris, assembly GCF_016545835.1. Taxonomy (NCBI): domain Eukaryota; kingdom Metazoa; phylum Chordata; class Lepidosauria; order Squamata; family Viperidae; genus Crotalus; species Crotalus tigris. Next base: position 619,955 of record NW_024100605.1, on the reverse strand, counting down.
TCATCTTCTGTTTTTTCATACCACACTATGAAAACAAACTAGGTTAAAATATAATGGATTAGTCTGTGGTTCAGATAAGACTAGATCATAGAACTGGGATGCAAAAATCAGGATGATCCCTATAGTTTAGAGTCTCTTTGCTGTCATCTAGCTGCTGCCCAGCAAATAGTAGACCTAAGGCATAGTAAAATACAACCTTTGTTTAAATCACATAACAGAAGAATCTTATCCTGACCAAAACTCTTATTCTGTTATTTCTGTTTTAAGGAATGGTTACAGAGTTTTCACATCTCTTCAGCCCACTTATTTCTTTGCACATGGTCTTCCCACCAGTAAGCATATTCCTCACAATCGTATTCAGCAATTTGCCCTGTTTCTTTTTAATTTCAAATCTTAGCATTATATATTTAGCCAGTTCTTTGGGTTTATAATGGCAGAAGTAAAAGTTACAAAAGGAACAGAAGTTCCCTAAATGATCCCATGTTTCCTCAGGGATGCTACTAATTATTGGGGCAAACAAGAGGCAAGAAATTTGGTTTAATCATCCTATTCCCCCGGAATATTCCCCAGAATATTCACAGAATCGGAAAGCAAAAACAAATCCAGCTTGAGGCAAAGTGGACAGGAAAAGGAACTGCAAAGAAGAATCAATGAACCCAGAAAGGGTTGACTTTTGTTCACTGATTCCCAACAGATGTGTTGGTTTATTTGAACTAGTGTTCATTTAACCCTGTCACCTTCATTGGCACAATACTCTGAATTATAAACTACCCAATAGTGGAATCAGCACACTAAGTCACAAACCAGTTACAGAAGGACCCTGAATGACAGAGAGATTTTTATACACTTTAGAGCTGAGGGGTGGGAAATCTGAAGGAGCTGATTTTTAGATACATTTTGAACAAGTGAGACAAATGTTTAAACAAAGTAAATGTTTGGGTTTTTTTCTATTGTAAAGCAAAGCTGCTAAGAATTCCATTGTTAAAAGAATATCTGCAGTTTCTCACCTTCTGCTTCCTTGATGAACTTTTAGGTCAGGCTTTTCAATTGTTCTTCTTGTGATAGGATTGAAATACTATTTTGGTGACAGAAACACAGCCACGAATGGGTTATGCAGTGGTCTAGGGCTGGTCCAGTTTGTCTGCAAGTGATGGAGGAGTTGAGGGAAATGGGAAAAGAATCGGAAGGAGGGAAATTTTGCAAATTTAATTTTTCCATCACACCTACATGTTGTTTTGCTTTAACTTTACCTTCCTTCCTTTCTTGAGTACTAGCCTGCCTTTTACAAAATGTGGAAGATCCAACACTCAGTTTCTATGAAGTTATAATACAGCAAAACTGAACTGAGCAACCAGACAGTTGTTTACGTACAGAATCTCACAAGTAATAATATGTAAATAGGTGCAATAAAACTGATATTATTGCTTAAAAAGTTGATATATACTTCTTAGCATTCATTTTCTATATCAAAATATATGTATGCTTAGACTTTTATTTAAGAATTTAGGATTTATTTTTAGGAATAATTATCCCAAGAAATGTTTCTTCATTTATAGACATAAACATTTCCATCTGTTCATTTCAAATTAATATTGATACTGATTGTTATGGGAATTTATGGGAAAATGAATTCATGGGAAAATGTAAAAATAAATATTAAATCTAAATTGTTATAGATACCTGTGTCAACAAAGATATTTCAAAAAGACTGTTATTGAGTAGGATTATAGGTTTTTTTATGGAAAAGACAAAACATGTGTTTTTCTTCATTTAAATTACAGCTGATAGGATGAGCTTTGAGCATGTTTTTAGAATTCTATTTTTTGTGGAATTCAAATGATGAAATATTATGGATACAATTAATTAATTATTTTATGTCTCACACACACACATACAAGGGGGGGGAAGGGAGGGAGAGAGAGAGAGAGAGAGAGAGATCCTACCTCCCAGACATTATAGTTATAGTAGGAGCTTGGTTCCTTTCTTCAGTTAAGAGCTGGCTGGGGAATTCTGGGAGTTGAAGTCCACAAGTCTTAAAGTGGCCAACTTTGAGGACCCCTGGTTAAGAGTCTTCTATATTTCCAGCATTAAAGACTTGAAAATTTGAGATGGAAGTATGTCTCAAACAGTATTATTTGTTTTATTGTTGTGGTGGTTTTCAACTTGTAGGCTAATAAGGATATTAATATTCTGGATCACATAATTGCCACTCATTTGAATCATTGCAAGAGCAATCTGAATTATCTAAAACTGCTGAATGGTTGTGTATTCAGCTGAGGCATCTTTTGATTACATAATTTAATTCAGATACTTTAGCAGGTCTAAAATGCCTACTAACACTGAAATATACTGTGAATGATTTTAAGTCTACGTTATTCATAGTAAGCAATTAAGAAACATTGTTATGATGAAGTGTTAGCTATTTCCAAAGATACAGAAATAAAAAATTGGAATACCCATATTAAATAATTAATGTGGAGTCTTAAAGCTCTTGTTTAGTTCCTTTATTTTAAATGTTTGTAGCACAAAACGTAAAACATATTTTAATGATTATTTAATAAATATATACAATCTGAATATGAGATTAATTCAACAAAATATATATTTATTTTTATTCCATACCATAGAGACTGATTTAAATGGGTTGGGTGAGTAATATTGCTTAAAGAAGTGATTCTGTATGTCAGGGGAAAAACTTATTAAAGAGAAACAAGAGACAACATACAACAAAATTCTCACTTTAGGATCCAGAGGTTTATTTATATTTAACACACAAATTCAGTACTTACATTTCAACAACTTATTGCAATAAGGGCTAGATGGACAAGCAGTTATTAAGTGTGCCGATGTGGCCAAATGACGACTTCATTTCAATGTCCTTTTTTTATACCTTACATACACATACATACACACATGACTTCCAGGATTACACAGCTGTTGTCCTACTTCCCTGTTCTTGTTAAAACCATCAACACATGACTTTCTGGAACAGCACCTTTCTTAGTTCCTTCTTCTTTGAACTGACCACAGGGTCAGCTCCCTATTCTTGGAACCAGTGGTGGGATTCAGCCAGTTCATACCAGTTCGGCAGAACCGGTAGCTAATTTTTTGTTGCCCAGACCAAGAATGGACTTCCGGAAGCGGCATCCACACAGAGAACCGGTTGTTCACATATTTGAATCCCACCACTGCTTGGAACTGACCAATGCTGGGTTAGTTCCCTATTCTTGTTCTGTTGCCCTGGCTACCAAGCCAGTTTTCCTGTTCTTCCTTGTACTTTCCTCACTATCGTTCTTACTCATGTCATTGTACCTGTGAACAAGGTTCAGTTCCTCAATCCTCTTACTTTCTTGTTCCTTGTTCTGCTTATATTAGGAAATGTGTGCCGATCACAATCTTTCAGTATCTACTGCAAAGGTCACAGTTCTTTCTTTTTGCTAAGTATTTCTCAACAGACACCAGCCTTTATTTTAATTAACTATCAAAGAAATATGTTTGATTTATACAGAAATAATTATTAAGATATTTTTTTCCTTTCACATGTATTACATGTTCAAAATCTGAAATCTACCATTACATGAGGAACGATGATGCTACAAAAGGACTTATAATCTTGCACTGATGAAACATATTTGCTTTCTGGTTATGACCTTGTTTCATATTGCAGTATGTATGCAACATGTAATATGTATAAAAACTATGCTGTTTTCTATATGTAACATAATACACTTTTGCCCTTTTCCTCCTTTTCCTCCTTTTCCTCCCTTTTTCTTTTGTTTTCTTCTTTTTTTGTATCCCTTTTTTTCCTTAATTTCTGGTTCAGAAATTAAGAACTAAAATATTGTTTTAAAATTAAAGATTTCTGCTGTGGGATTTCAATCAAAATAGATCATATAATTCAATCTAGCAACAAAAGGGTATTGGCAAACTCTATAAAAAAAACATAGCAGAGACTAAAACAGTCTTTTCTCCAAATATACTCCCAAATATAGCAGCTGGTGGCTTTAAGTGAGTGTCAAGTGATTGACCATCCTGGATTGCGAAAGCAGGATATTCACAAACTGAACTTTGACTCAGGCACTATAGTATCATTTGTCCATCAATGAAAAAAATTGCCAGAAACCAACATGAGAAGTAACTGCCCCCAAGTAATTTCTCATGCTCTCAAACTGTTGTTATCTTTTCCATCTTCTGATTTTGTACATCCAGGTTTCAAAACAACATAAGAACAATAGTTCTTAGGAACAAACTAGACAACCCGTGCTCCTCTGGGTCGACATTTCAGAAATTTTCCTTACCAAAACTGAGAAACAGAATGAGCATGAGTGTGGGAAAAAAGCAATGGGAGTGGTAGCAATTTTCAGATTCCTGCCTGCAGGCTTCCCCATTTACTTTGCTTGTGGGAAGCTTCCAGGGAGAAAATCAATGGAGAAGCCAGCAGGAAGTTGCAGGTCGCACAGCAGCAAGCAGGCAGGTAAGTGGCTGCTGCTGGGTGGGGAAGGGAGAGATTGCAAGATTGGCTAGGAAAACTGTCACAGAATGGAATGTTGATAATGATTGTGTGACTGCAGCAGCAGTGCAGCAGTGGCCAGTAGCACTGAAGCAGCTGCAATTTCTCCAAATTTCATTCCCTTGGGAGTCATGGATCATGGATTTTGGACATATTCTGAAAGTTAGCCCATTTGATGCACCATGGTTCAAAAATTGTTGCCTTATGATGCACCATTTTACCAAGTTAAAGGTGTGGACAATAGAATTTTAGTTTTGTGTAGATTAAATAGAAAAACAGCATCTATTAGAAGAGTCTTTGCTCAGCTCTTTTGGTTAATTTCCTGTATGTAGGCATCTGCAGGTCAGGGCAAGTGATGAAACATGCCTCCCAATGACATACTCCACCCTGATATACTTGAATATGACAATGTCAGTATGAAAGGGCAGAACTTATATTGCAACATAATGAAGTATTTCATCATTTTGGCATCATCATTCTTAGGAAAAGATACCTGTGTTCTTCAGCCACATAAATCTTGCAAAGAATACTAAAGCAAATTATATAATGAAAGAGGTATCTGCGCCTTCCAGCTAGGCAGAGTCAGGAGAAGAAAACCTGACTGATGCAACAAAGTTTTTGTATAAATTTAATGTATGTATGTATGTATGTATGTATGTATGTATGTATTTCCTTCTGATGGTGGTCAGGATTACACAGGTTCTGCCCAGTTGGATAATGATTATGGTCTTGACTCCTAGGCACTGAATTTTACATGACTTGCAAGGGATATAAAGAAGACCTGCAGTCTCAGGTCATTTTTTAAAAAAATCTGCTCTCTGAAAGGCTGGGGTTGAAATAAATTCTGATCCCCTTTAATCCAATTAATATTTCACTTTTCCTTTCAGTGAAAACAAGACAATCCATGCCTCTGTTCTGGATGTATTGGGAGGAACCATATCATTGGATTTAAAGCATCAGAGCTCCTAATTGGAGTGTGATTCTTGAGAATTCTTGAGAATCTTGGGGAACTTTTCATTGCTTTTGTTACCTCCACCCAAAGTTCATCTCTTGCAGATTAATGATGATAATGTGCCTTCAAATCATTGTTGGCACTTAGTGACCAAATAAATAGATATTCTCCATGATAATCTCTCCCTGACCTGATTCTTCAGGTCTTACAATGGTGCTTTCACTATTTTTACTTTTTCAATCCTAATTAAAACCAACAAAAATAACATTACAGGTTTTCAGTGCATATTTTTGCATGTTTACATATTTACATTTATGTGTTTGTTTTAATTGCCTTTTCTCACTACTGTAGAAATTTTTCATAAAATTCTTCAGAACATATTCCCAGACTTTCCAGCCAAGTGTTAAAAGCCAGGAGATATATACTATTAATCATTGTTAGCCCAGGCTTTTTCAAGGGTTCCCAAATAAGAGGTCATTATGAGAGGCTGCCACGAGCTTATCCTGCCACATCTTGGCCTAACCAAAGGGAGCATTTTTTTTTAAAAAAAAATCCTCCTTCTTCTTCTTCTTCTTCTTCTTCTTCTTCTTCTTCTTCTTCTTCTTCTTCTTCTTCTTCTTCTTCTTCTTCTTCTTCTTCTTCTTCTTCTTCTTCTTCTTCTTCTTCTTCTTCTTCTTCTTCTTCTTCCATTATTATTATTATTATTATTATTATTATTACAGAAAAGGCTTTTCCTTTTAGCTTGGCAATATTAAAAACCAGAGAGGAGGGTGTTTCGGATCTTCTAGGCCAAAGTTTAGAAGCAACAGACTTAATAAATATAAATGAAATTCAAAGTGTAGCTGTGTAATTCGGCAGTCTTGCACATAGGAGGATTTTAAGAAATTTCTAATTATGCCAGTGAAACCACATGCCTAGATGTTTAAATAAGAATTTATGGGGAAAAGAGAAAAACAAGGATATGTAACCATTACACTCAACATTCTCGCTCAAGGTTGACTCAACCTTCCATCCTTCTGAGGTTGGAAAAATGAGGACCCAAATTGTTGGGGGGCAATGTGCTGACTCTGTAAACCACTTAGAGAGGACCGTGAAGCACTGTGAAATGGTATATAAGTCTAAGTGCTATTGCTACTATACTGATGGAACAGTAGAGGAATCATCTTTTTTATTTCTTTAATCTGAGAATATTCAAAAGAGTTCTGCCACTAAAACTGTGGTGTTTCTTTCTTTTCAGCTAGTTCAAAAAGGGTGAAAAAAGTAGGGGAATCCACCATTTAGGGGTCATGGTTAGTGAGAATATCAGGCCATTGCTGTGGCCAACATGATGGAAGGGGTCCTTCCTTTTCCTGAGCACTGAAGGAGAAGGACAATAGAAAGCCTCTCTCTTTGTGATGCCTAGTGTGTTATACAAAAGCAGCCCATGTAATCCACTCATGGTTCAATATGTTCTTCTAGGAACTCTGATAATTTGGTTATTTGAGGAAACCATGACTAAGAAATAATAATGCAGTAGTAACTGTAAAAAGAATAGAGAAGATCATCATGGTTAATTTTTAATGGATGCAGAGGAGAGAGAGGGGGAGGGAATATTTCAGTGGAGATATCTATCCATGTCCTAATATATTTAAATCTTAGAATTTCAAATCATATCGAAAAAAATCTATTTAAAATGCATTTAAATCAACAGCCTTATTTAGTTTGTGGTTGCATTAAAGAAATGCAGGGGAAAAGGAAAAACAAGATGTAGTAGTAAACAAGGGTTTAATTTTTTTTACAATTGTTTAAAACTTACAAACTTTCAATCCATCTGACACAGTAGTACTATTTCTATCATTTTGTTCTTCGTCTAATTAATTGTACACACAATAGTGGACATTCTTTTAGATAGGAACATTTGTGACTCTAGTCTCATAGATAAATGAACATCTGCAAAAACATTCTTGCAGTTTATTGTACAGATTTAAGTTACTGCTGCAAGCATCCAAATATGCCCCGAAGGGCAGGTGTTCAGTCATAATTCCATGACCTTCCTCTTAGTTGTTTTGGCCATTTCCTTGCTGTTGTTTCAATCTATTTCTCTTCTATGGACATAGTGATAGCCTGGTGTTCTATATCCAGAGCAGAAAATGATGAATCCAACTTTTTTAAAAAAATTAATTTACTTCACTCCCTTCTTTTCTTAGTACCAACTCTTAAGATTTTTGGATGCTTTCTCTACCATCTCTTTTTAGATTAATTAGAACATTTGACTGCTACTTGGGGACAATTGCCAATTTGCCACAAGAAGGAAATGGGTTACTAAGCAGAAAGAAAATGATTACTGAACATAGATGCTAAGTAGAAAATGTATGGAAACTGATTAATTGAGTTTAAGTTAAAGAGAAATCAGCTGAGCATTTGGTTGGGGGCAAAGTCACAATATGATTCTTGGTGAACCACATCCTTCCCAAAGTCACCACAAGCAGCTGGAGTGTGTGGGATAGGAAACCTGGAGAGCAGGAGAAAGAAGCTTAAATTACAGCTGGTAGCTAAAAGCTTTAGGACATCCTTCCTTTGAATGATCGAAGATTTACAGGCTAATGCTATGCCACCAAGCAGTCGGATTTTTAATGTACTGATAGAGATTTAGATGGAAGTGGGAAAATTCATAGCCAGAACTTAATTGCTGAAGAGAAAATGTGAAGAGACTCAAAGGGGGTGACAAATTAAGATCAACAAGAAATTCAATCAGCAGAAAAAATAAAGGAGAACAGAAGAGAAAGTCCAAGTTTTCTTAAAAAGAATAAAAAAGATTGATGGTATGGAAAAGAGAATTTTGACTAAGCTTTTTCCAACCTGATATTCTCCAGATGTAAATATACACCTGTATCCATAATTTCAACAGTTCTGCACACTTGAACATACGTGTACACAGATGAGTCTATATGGGATAATAATTTGCATGTATCTATGCATATTAATTAATAGTTAATTTAAGTCTCTTAATATTTATGTTTTTGTCCTGCTCTCGTACCAATTTGGAACTGATGTTTTTAACCAATACATAAACGAACAGAGACAAATATGAATAAATATGTCAAAGGATGCCATATATGCATAGTTATTGACTGGTTTCAATAGGAGATGGCACCTCTGGTTGACTGTGCTGGGAAACTGGACATATGCAGGAATTTCCTGTGTATTTCTAACCTTCTCTCTCTCTTTGAATTTTCTTTTATAGGGAAAATTCTTTATTTTTGCTGTTATTGTTTATTCATTTATTTAAATTTATTATAGCCGACTTACTGAGCCAGCATCCATAAGTTTATGGACCCTTATTGTCTGTGCCTGGATCCAGTGTCTGGAAAATGTTCAGGTTTGAATGGGATGGAACAGAGTTTGGCTCAAACTTGACAAGGCTGGCAGGATGTGGCTCTACGTGGTTGGGTAATGCGTTTGTGTGTCATTATCCAAAGAAAAACCACTTTTACCCAATTTTACCTAGGTTTGGGAAGCAGTGCATTAAACTGTTTAAATCCATACATGCACACCAGTTTTGAAAGATTGTAAAGTTATTTATGGGCTTTTCCTCACTTCGGGCCTACATTTGTTGTCTCCCTAGCCTAGCATAAACTGGATGAAAATGAAGGTAACCTAAGCAATCCTTTTTCAGATTTCAACTCAATAACATCCATGAGGGGGTGGGATGGGAGTCAGATCAGATTTAGCAGCCTTGCCCCTTTTGTACATGCATTGTATCCATGCACATCCATCCATACAGATAGGAGGCCCTGAAGCCAGTTGGAGTGCTTTGTCTATAATGAAACGAAATGCAGCAGGTAAACGACCTGTGCCAGCCCAATCACAAAATATTAGTTTTGATGCATTGCAGGAAAAGTTGGGTGAAAAGTTTTGCATGCAGAAATGCTCAGGTTTAACTTCATCTCTAGGACCACTCTGAAAATCTGAAGTGTTCCTGTTGGTCAGGGCAGACAGCAGTTATGTTTGCTGGACTATGACTTGCTATGACACAATACAGCTCTGTGTTTCTCTCCAGGATACTACTATGTCACTTGGAGTCACTATGTCACTTGGAGTCTGGGACCCTTTTCACATTTCCATTCATATGCGTAGTACTTTACAGAACTCTTACATTATAATGGAGACCAACAACATCACCAACTGGAATGTCAAGCATTTTGGACTCCTATTGTGAATACACAAATACTCCTGATTTTACCAATTCACAATCCTATGTAGCATATTTATTTTAGGACAGCCAACAACTGATCTGAACTGGCAACTTTTTTCTGTAATTAGTTTGTAATCATTAGACGGATCGGCATCATCTGACTACAAGGGGCACTTAGATAAAATTTGAACTTATTTTTGTCATTAGACTGAATTACGTTCAGTCTTATTTATTTATTCATAATACTTCTACACCACCTACTCATTCTAAGTGACTTCAGCATTTCAGCTATTTCCCTAGTCAACAGATTTTGATAAATATCTGGGAGGCTGAGAAACATTCCAGAATAAAACAGCAACACAATACTTAAATAAAGTTACCAAGGAAGTTCCTGCAGGCTAGCCGTTGAGGGTGACTTGACTTTATAGATAATTCTGGTATTTATTTTCTTTGGGACCAAACAAATTCAGTGACCATCGATGCTCTTTTAAAACGTGCTCTAGAAATATTTTCTCTTAAGCATTATTTTTAACAAGGAATTCGGTCCATGCTCTGAAATCTAAGACTCCTGCCTTTCCCTTCTAGATTGTGCATTGCAAGCAACTGGTTGATTGACTTATTGGTAGAGACTCTTGCTGCCATCTACTGGCTTGGTATATGGCAAGAACCCAGCGGTTCTTGCATCTTAGCATCTTAGCAGACTAAACGAAGGACATTAAGGGCAGAGCCAAACTTTCTGCTTGGCCCATTGGCAGCATAGGCCCCTCCTCACAGGATCAGATGATGTCATCTTCCACATACTTCCAGCCTCAGTTCTTCCCACTCCCAGCCCTGACCCATGTTTTCTAAAACTACTGTTTCCCAGCCTGATCCATCTTAAACCCTTCAAAGTAGACAGGGCTCCAGCATTTAAATCATTTCCAGTAGCAGTCACAGCTCTGGCTGCAGCAGCTGACACATTCCCCTCCCATCCAGCAACCGGTCATTGTCCTGGCTAGCCATTTCACTCTGGGCTGCTTGGCTGCTATGTTGTCTGCTGGCCAGCAATTGATTTTTTTAAAAAAAAATAATGCCAGAGTCAATCCAATGATGGCTCTTCAACACTAGCCGTTCACACTGAATTCAACCTCTACATCTCCCTTTTGGTTTCTTTCCAGGTTGGGTGAAGCATGCCCTCTTCTTTTCCTAGCTCCTGCACACAACTTCAGAATTCTTCGCTGCCTTAAAAAAAAACAACCTTTAAATTGCAACCAAGAAACATAATTGTTTAGTTTCAATGAAGATGCACTATCAGTTCTTTCTTGCCACAAACAGCTACCTCCTCTGCTGGTTTTGATTAATGATAGTATTGTGTGTGTGTGGGGGGGAGGAATAGGAAAGGTCCACACTAGGGTCAAAGGAAGTAATGTGGCAAAGGGGTGCAAAGTTATCCATGTGTACAAATATCTGGGAAAGCAAAGGAAAGGCACTGGGACTAGTGAGGAGGAAACAATTCCCACAAGCAAAAGGTAGACACTGGATAGACTGGTCCACCCAGAAGTCAGACAGCAAGTCTTGCCTTCTCTCCATGGATGGGAAGGGTAAGAAACAGGAGAACAATGAATCAAGCAGCAGGGCAGTCTTGTTGCAAGCCAATGTGATCTGGACAAAAGAATGTGCAGAATTACCCTTTCAGTTGTACAGTCTAGATCAGGGGTTCTCAACCTTGGCAACTTTAAGACTTGTGGACTTCAATTCCCAGAATTCCTCAGCCAGCAAAGCTGGCTGAGGAATTCTGGGAGTTGAAGTCCACAAGTCTTAAAGTTGCCAAGGTTGAGAACCCCTGGTCTAGATTATGGAAAACATTTGGAATAGTTCTAATCTTTATATTTAGATGAATGTGGAACAAATGGTATTCTTTGGTTATGTCTCAGGTGTGCCTGGGAGACCAGGTATACAAACATCCAAACTGGGGCCATAGTGATTCCGGGAGGGAGACAAGCCAGAAATCCTTTTTTTTTTAAGGGGGGGGAGGAAGCGACACAAGATTTTTTAGTAAAACTTTCTCAAACTGTCTTCCCTGTTTCTGTGAGCTGTGGTGGCACAGTGGTTAGAACACAGTATTGCAGGCTAACTCACTGCAGACTGCCAGGAGTTCGATCCTCACTAGCTCAAGGTTGACTCATCCTTCCGAGGTCGGTAAAATAAGGACCCTTCCGAAGTCGATAAAATGAGGACCAAGAATATTGGGGGCAATATGCTGACTCTCTAAGCCACTTAGAAAGGGTTGTAAAGCCCTATGAAGCAGCATATGTCTAAGTGCTATTGCTATTCCCACTCTTTCCACTTCAGTACTGAGCCAACAGTGAAAATAGAAGATATAAACAAATGCTTAGCAGCCTGCATGTACCCTGGATCTTTTTTGACCTTGTGAAAATGAAGAATAATAACTGCAAGTCACTAATATGAGTAGAGTTCAAAGAAATGGATGAAAGAAAGCTGACAAACTTCAGAGAGAAATGCAGACCCTCCCTTAGAGGGCTCTGCATAGCTTGCAGCTGCCTTCAATATGGTCCTTAAGTGTATTTTCTTGGGCTACATTTTTATCAGAGGAATATGAAAACAGTGGACTTACAAAATAACCCCTCCAGCAGCTGCTCTTTAATTGAAGTAATTCATTTAGCACAATAGTTAATTTATTACCATCATTGTCAAAGGCAGTGGAGGTCTTTGTGTCTGCTTTTTAATTAGTATTTTCTTATTGCAAGAGGAAATGGAGTTATGTAAATGTATCAAACATTTTAATATATCAAACTAAATGCCACCCCAGTGAAGCTTAGGATTCTTCTATATAAATATTTTGTTATTGGGTAACCATAATGCTGCACCATTAAAATGATTTCTGCCTTGAAGGGTATTATCTTTTTAATTTACCTAGCTAAGGATGAGAAATAAAGCAAAAGTGTCAGAGTTTTACATGTTTACAGAGGAAAGAACTGTGAGGTAAATTAGCTCCTAGACCAATGGTTCTCAACCTTTTTAATGCCGCGACCCACAACCGGTCGTAAGTCGAGAACTACTCAGCCAGTCGTAAGTCGAGGACTATTCAACTGGTGCAGCACCGTTTGCAGAATGGGACTTTTGGTGGGCAGAGACAGCCTGGACAATTCCTATTGGCTTTTGAAAGCCAATAGAATTAGACTTTATTCAAGAAAGTCTATTCTATTGGCTTTCAAAAGCCAATAGAATAAAAGGGAGTAGCACAGCTAAGGAAAAGGGGGGAAAATGGCGGACTGCGTTTTTTGGCGACCCCTGTGAAATGGTCGTTTGACCCCAAATGGGGTCCCAACCCACAGGTTGAGAACCACTGTCCTAGACAATTGTCCCAAAGGTGCTTTTTTCCAAAAGGCAAGTGGACTTTCTTGGTTTTTTTTTCATTGAAAATGTTTTGCTTCTCATCCAAGAAGCTTCTTCAGAACAGAAAAAAATTCTTGGATGAGAAGCGAAACTTTTCAAAGAAAAAATAAAGTCTACTTGCCTTTTGGAAAAAGCACTTTTGAGACAGCCTTGATCTGGATGATTGACAATCTCTGTAAACCCTTAGATAATTAGCTCTATTGTTACAAATGGACCTGTCTTGACTATCCCACTAGAATTCCACATGGACAATCTAGTGACCATACAAATGAGTTGGAACCAGTCCTCACCGCCTCCCAATGGTCACATGATCAAAATTCAGGTGTTTAGATTGGTTCTAGTATCCCAGGGTCATGTGGCCACTATTGTGTCCTTCCTAGCAAAGTCAATGGGGAAAACTAGATTCGCTTAACCACATGATTTGCTTAACAACAGCAGTGATTCAATTAACTATTATGGCAAAATAAAGGTCATAAAATCAGGTGCAACTCACTTAACAGCTGGCTTGTTTAACCATGTTACATTCTATAAATCACAATGATAAGGTTAACACATGCAAGGAAGGACACTCACACAAGGAAGCCACATGAAATATATAAATTCAGCCCTTAGAAACCCTAGTCTGGTCTGAAAAATCTTCATCTGGCCATGAAGCTTTGCTAATGCATGCCTCCTAAATAGCCTGAAATTGCACTACATTATTGAAATTTGGTGACAATCTGGCCAAATTCTGACAATGTGATGTCAGGCTACTGAGAAAATAAGGAAAATGGGATTCAGAGTGGGCAGAGGCCTTCTTTCTCCTATTATTACCCACCCACCCACCCTCTTTTTCTTTTCTTTTTTGAAAAAAAAAAAAGAACCCTGTTGAAAATTGTCACTGAATTTCTATGGCACCATCTTGGGATGCTGTGAGTGGGCCTGGGTTGCCCGTCTATCCCAAACAAAGAAATGTAGAAGGAAGCAGGTAGGGTTTCCTTCCTCTGTTTGTTCTGTAGGGTTTCTGACAAAGGGAGGGGTAAAAAAACTACTTAAAAATGGAAAGTGAAGGGAATTAAGGATATTTGGAATGGATGGAATATAACAGAATAACAGTTGGAAGGACCTTGGAGGTCTTCTAGATCAACCCCCTGCTCAGACAGGAAACTCTATATCAATCTCTTCTTAACTTCCGGTGTTGGAATATCCACAACCTCTGGAGGCAAGTCGTGTATATATATATAAAATCCCATCTACCCTTCCTCCAAGGGACAGAATATACACATAGGAAGAATAAAGCAGGACAGAAACTACTACTGGATCTTTTGCAGATTTGATGTGGATTTTGTTCTAATTGCTAACTGGTGGTCAGATGCTGGACTTGACCCACATGTTCAGAAGGCCACCCACTAAATGGCCCAAGGCAAAAAGCAGTGGAGGAGTAATGTTACCACAGCAATTAGGATAATAACTAACCTTCTGAATTAGAGCTTAGTTTTCTGGTGATTGTCATGGAAAGTTACTCTGGTAGAAGAAATTGTTGTAGATTAAATTAGACAGCTGAACCATCTCATAATACTGCTTCATGTCTATGAAGCACCACTTTTAATACTTGGAAATAATATTTTAAATTTTATAATCAAAATAATTCTTGCCAGAAATTTTAAAGATAAGCTAGCATGTACACTATTAATGTTAAGACTGCAAGACAAAGAGTGTGACTATGAGTGGTCTGAGATTTGAACCTGAAGGACCAGATGCTTGACAATTTTTTTGTGCAAAACCATCACAACCTGAAAGCTTTACGAGACCCCTCAGTTGAAATATTGCCCATGGATTGGTAGATTATACAGACCTACTTTCCTAAGAGGCATATCTTACTTTTTACAGGGGCTGAGCTTTTTTAGTATACTTACCTGTTCACAAACTCTGGTAGAACCAAATTCAGTCCTGTAATTTTCTACATTTCATTTTTATTTTTAATTTTAGTCCCCCCCCTTTTTTTTGGAAACCAACAGTGTTGGCTTCCCACTGAATCTACTACTTACTCTAGGACATGTACTGGATGTGGGTCACTGCAGGACTAAGTGCAGTTAAGAATAGTACTACAGGCAATCTTAAATTTGACAGGACTGCCTGGGAGGAAAATTACAGAGTTGATGAAGGACAGTGGCTATGATTTCAGTGTTTTATAGTACTGTAAATATAAATCTCAAGGTTTTTTGTGGTAAGGAGTCATTTTCATCAGAACTGTATAAGACAGACTTCCACATTTTAGCATTTGTCAGATGTGCCTGACTATAATTCCCATTTTCCTAACCTCAGGTAATGGGAATGATGGTCTAGTAGATCTTGAGGTTGAAGAAAAGTGATATAAAGCCTTTCCTTTATATTTTGGAGTCTTGGAGAAATATCATAAAAGCACCAGGTCAGAAAGGAGATTTCTATCCATATTTTGACCCAAATAAATGGTCCACTAGAATAATAATGCCAATGGAATTAAAAGTCACTGGAAAGTGAGGAAAATAAGTACAATTCAGCTTCATTCTACAGTAGCAACCAGTGCTACTTAGATAATCTAAGCCTGAAACTGAAATGGCAGCATGAAATGGGTCAAGAGTCAGACTATCCAGATGTTTTGGAGAGCCCTCCTACGTACTAGCCAATATAGGCAGTGATGATGACTTATGGCACTTATAGATGGAAACATCTGCACGAAAGCAGGTTGCTTGCTGTAGATCGGAATTACTCATGTTATCCAAGACTAAATAGAACTGATTTGCATGTTACTTGAGTATCTTGAGGGAAAGGCAGCTTAGCAACTAACAGATTGTTGGGCAAATAATTTAGTCAGTGGAGGATTTATTCAAATTCAGTCTCACAGCTGCCTTCTTCCAGGCAGCTGGGAGTGCCCTCTCTTTCAAAGCTTGAACCTGAAACCAGAGAAATGCCAAGGATTGAATCTGGGACCTTATCTACAGAAGGCATGTGCACCAGCACAAAAATATGGCCGCTCCCTCAGCTGGTGACAGACTTCTGGAATCAGATGGCAAAAAACAGGTGATAAAAGGCAAATATACAAAATGAAAATAAGTGGCTTTGTTGGTAGAGGATTAGAGCAGATAAGCAAACAAGAATCTTTGCAAAAGGCATGTTATGGTTCTAGGCAGATGTTAGGATGAGCACTGCAGTGTTGTAGAGATGCCTGTTGACTCTTATTGTACAAAGTGCTATATGTGATGTTTGCGGGGGGGGGATGTGAGAAGTGGCATTGCAAATGGATAGCTGGCATTAAAGAAGTGGTTGCATGCTCAGCACTTTGGTCAATCTGACCTTTCTGATGGTGCTTAAACAGGAGCTGTGCATTCTTGCAAAATTCTGTTAAGCAGCTGCTGATGCTATATGCAAAGGAGACTAATGTGGTTGGAACTAGCAATGTGAGGGGTTGTTCTGTGGCGACCGTTTTGATTTAGTGGTATCTATGCAAGCACAGCAGCAACAGCCCTCCCACCCTGCACATACTACTCCTATGATTCTCCTGGAAATGAAGCCCCCTTCTACATGGCTTTCATTGTTACCTAAAGCATACTTAATATTTTGACAGCTGTAGCCTTAGCTGAATGCTCTCCATGATGAGAAGGTTCAGATATTATTTCTTTGTCCCAGGATATTAGTAGGATTAGTAAAGTGCCTTCTGTGCCATAACCTCTATTCTCTGGAACATTTTCCTTTCAGAGATTAGGAGACCCTGGCCCAGTTTAATAAAGTCGTGAAGACCTGGTTGTGTACCTGGGCCTGGGGTCCAGAATGTATTAAGGATCCTGTTTCTTGGCTGAAATAAGATCCATGGCAATAGTTTTACTTAGCAAGTGTACATATTTATTTTGTATTGTTTTGTTTTAATGGTTTTATGATATATGCTGCCCAGAGTCACTTGTGAGATGGGCAGCTATAGAAAATAAGTAAGTAAATAGACAAAAAAAAATCTCAATACAAATGCAAACTTAAGGCCATTTTAGGACTTTTTTGGTTCTTCCCCATTTCTTAGTTTTTGTTCCATCTTACCTTCTGGAGAGAGAACCTATAAGTTTGCATTTTATTCTTTTGTTTCCTCCGATTAAACGTATTTTGGAACTATGAATTGTCCCCTTTTATGTACCAATAGTGCTGCTTGTTTTTTTAAAAATATCTTACTACTTAAACCACTAAGTAAATAATCTTCTTCTTCTTCTTCTTCTTCTTCTTCTTCTTCTTCTTCTTCTTCTTCTTCTTCTTCTTCTTCTTCTTCTTCTTCTTCTTCTTCTTCTTCTTCTCCTTCTCCTCCTTCTCTCCTCCTTCTTCCTTCTCCTTCTTCTTCTCATCCAATTCTCAGTGACAGAAGTAATAATAATAACTCCAGGAACCAAGTAGTAGTATACAGGTAGCCCCTGTTTTGCAGTGGTAATTGGGAACAGAATTTCTGTCCCTAAGCCAGAGGTGTCAAACTGCTGGCCGACGGGTTGGTTTCTCATACCAAAGCCACAACCACTCCATTGCTGGCAATGCAAAAAGAGTCGCAATACGTTGCGACACGTCAGTGACATGGCAAGTTTGACACCCATGCCCTAAGCAATGCAGCTTTAAAGTATGACATCATTTGACCATTTCACTTAGCAGTCTTGATTATTGTCAGGCTCAAGTAACCAGGAATAGGAGGTAAGGCACTAAAGGTTTATTACATTATTACATTTATTACATACTACCTATACACAGAATCCAATCTACTAATGATCAAGCCAAACTGGCACTAGATAAGAGTCAATGGAATTCACAGGGGGCTGGACTTAGGTCTCTTGTGACTACAGAAGGATTCCAAACTGTTGATGCCTTGGACTCCACCTGGTCATCTCCTATAATTACCATCATTAAAGCAAGGACCATGCATGTCTTGTCCTAGCCCATGGAAATCACAGACACATAGGTAAATCTTATATCTTTACTAAAAGGTTTTCAAACAGAATTCAATGGTAAAAGGTTTGAACAAACTAGAAGGCAGCTAAGGAGTTGAGCAATATGATGGCGAGATAAATGGAGAATTGTTGCCAATGGATTTGTAAAGTGTGCAGTTCCCCTTTTACAAGCATGGTATGATTCAAATTTGTTCCTTTGACAGGACAAGGTACTTTCTGACCAATAGTCTTGCTGAGTGCTTTTGTTTCCGCTCTCCTCTCCTTGTGGTGGGCCCTCGCTTTGGGGGAAGGTATTAGCCTCTTTGTCTTCTGAGGCCAGCAATAGCTGCTCCTCCTGGTTGTTAGGCAGTTCTGCTTTTTCTGCCTGCAATTCTTCCAGCTGAATCCCTTTAGGCCAGAGGTCTTCAAACTTGGCATGCTGGCTGAGGAATTCTGGGAGTTGGCATCCACAAGTCATAAAAGGGCCAAGTTTGAAGACCCCTGCTTTAGGCTGACGATCTTCATTTTCTGACTCTGAGATGGCCATCACAGTGCAGGACATTAAGTGAGGATCTCATGTGAACATTATTTCCAACTTCTAGCCAATCTCTGGATTGATTTTGCTTGTGGGAAGCCAGCGGGGAAGGTTGCAAAACATGATCTCATGATCACAGGATGCTACAACAGTCAAAAATCAAGGTGAGTTCCTTAACACCTGGATCATGATCATATGACCATGGTCATGCTGCAACAGGTGGAATTTCAAGGACCCATCTTAAATACCACTTATTCACTTTGAATGGTCACTGAAAAGTAGTCATTAAGTGAGGGTCACCTGTATCTGAATTGCCACATTGGTTTTTGGGCTTATATTTCTCAAAAAGCAGTTTCATATGCTGTACTTAACAACAAACCTCTTTTGAAATCCTGGGAACTTCTAGAACAGGGCTTTTCAACCTTTTCACCCATTGTATCCAAGTACCACCAGTCGCCTAGCAAGGTGTCAAAAACTTGATGACCCCCCCAAAAGGAAAAAAGTGATAAAGTACAGGTAGTCCTCAACTTATAACAGTTCGTTTAGTGACTGTTCGAAGATACAATGCCACTGAAAAAAGTGCCTCCCGAGGCACAGCCAAGCAAGACACCTGCCTGCCCGCCCGGTGGTGCTCTCATTCCCCTCCCCCACTACCACTTTTCTAGGATGGTCGCGTACCACCTGCCAGGTGCCAATGTACCACAGGTGGTACCCGTACCATGGGTTAAAAAGCCCTGTTCTAAAACAGTTTCTTATTAGAAGGCTGAAATTAAAAGACATCTAGTAAATAAAATCCTAAAAGTCAGGTTGCATAGAGCAATTCATTAGATTCCAGTCACTGCTGCTATTATTACCATTATCATTTCTATAACAAGCATCACTGAGAAATATAGTCAGAAAGTGTTTTTTAACTGTACTCCATTTCCTATAAGATAGATTATGGAATAAACTTTTTTTTGAACTGCCTCCAGAAGCCAATAGGAAATTCCAATTGGAAACTGAAGAGACTAAGGAAGATGGTCTTGACAGAAATATGCAAGACCATTACATAGTCAAAGAGGCTGGAGCATTTTTTAAGCCCTGGAAAACAGAATCATTTCAGAAACAGCTCAGGCAGATACCTCCCAGATGTATAGGGATATAAGAGAAGGGATATAACCACAATCAGATTTGCAAGATTATGTTATTGTAGCTAATCTCAATAAAGTGTACTTCTGGTTTCCTTGTAGTGTTGATTTCCTGGTCTGCTCTACCGGGTTGACAGCAGCTGGCACAGAGTCCAGACGGTCTGCGTTATGTCCCCATTGAAAGTTCCAGCCATAATCAGGTCACTGCATTCTGGACCAACTACTTCTTCCAAATGATTTTAAAATACAGACATAAGTACACTGCATTGCAGCAACCCAGCTGAGTGGTGATAATGAGATAAAGCACCAGTGCAAGATGTACTCAATTAATTGAATTTTCTTGGTTTTCAATCT